>NC_067476.1:107906258-108088758 GCF_947179515.1 Apodemus sylvaticus | reverse complement strand
CCCTTTCCCTCTCCCTCTCCCCTCTATCCTTTCTTTCCTATCCAGTGTTAGGGGGTTAGGCCAGAGGTTGGGATCAAGGGAGGGAAAAAAGAATCCACAAAGTAGCAGAGACCAGCTACAGAAGAGTGTTTGCCTGGCATTCATGAATCCTAGGGTGCAACCCCAGCACCACATAAACTAGACAAGGTTGTGGATAGCTGAGATTCCAGTCCTTGGGAGGCAGATGCAGGAAGAGGAGCATTCAAGGTCATTTGAATTTAACCTGAACTGTATGACCCTACCTGTCCAAACAAAAAAAGCAAGCCAAACAAACAAACAACAAACAAATAAACAAACAAACAAACACCCCAAACCCAATAGCAGCAACAACAAAGCATCCTCAAACAAACCTGGGCTTAATCTATCACTTAGTGCCTAAGGAATAGGCCCCACCCATTAATAAACGGAGACTTGAACTCAGGACAGCATGAGAGGAGAGGCTTTTGTTTTATAATATATAAATCATGCAGGAGTACAAGGCCCAGGCGCCCTTCTTCCTTCTTGGAGCTACTTAGAAGGAACATTCTCGCTCCAGATTGCCAGGCGGGCCAGTCCTTACCCCGCCCCCCCCCATCTCTGCTCACCATTTCCTTTCTCCAATTCCAGACTACCCCCCCAACTCCAACAGGTCCATAGTGAGGGGATGTGTTGCTCACTGATACACTTCATGCCTTCCCTAGAGACACACTCTAGTATTTCAGAGGAACCTGGGCCCTCTTCACTAGGTCAATAGTCAGGTTTCAGAGCCTCAGGGCCAAGAGGCTGAGGTAAAGTACAAGGATGTAGACTAGGGAAGCCAGCTGCTTGGGCCTGGCTCCTTGCCTCTGTTATGCCCACCTCTGAGTGAAGCTGAGGTTAGAAACACTCACCCTGAAGCACACCGTTAACCAGTGCGGGGCTGCCGGACGCACGACTCATGCTTATACCTGAGGACTGTTTCACAATGCCGTTGATTTCAATAACAGAAAAGGAAAATGCACTACTTTGTCAAAGCCAACAAAATTTAGTGATTTTTATTTCAGGTGTCAATTTGCCCCCATGAACATCCACAGAGCAGTCAAAATATTCCAAGAAAAGACAAAACCAAACCTCAAAACAAGCCATTTATCATATCATAAATATTTTTTTCTGTGATTAAATAATATACACACACTAACAAGAAGAAAAATCAGCACCTGTATTTTTAAATTTTACGTTTCTCTATTTCTTAGTTATTCCGTAAAGCCCATATACCTGTATATTTAGAAAGTAAATAAATGTAGGATCTGGATACATTTTTAATAGTGGATTGGAAATCTATGAGATTAATTTTTCAGTGAGATCATAGATTTTTTTATTTTATCTCTGCAAACCACTTAATTCGAGGAAAAAATAGTACTAAGGTAGAAATTTCAAAATATTTAGCCAGGAAGACAATTGATATTTGTATGTTAAGACTTTGTTTCATTTAAGTGGAACATGGGCCCCTTGTTCACCTACCTAATGTATCTCCAGCTAGCAGCAAATGCGAGCTACGTGTGGCCAGAGGTTAAACTTATTATCTGCTGCATTAAAGAAACCTTATTTAGGTAACGGCTTTGAACACTTTGTAGGCTTCAGCCCTTCTTACAGTTTCCAGATATTGATTTTTAAATCTTCACAAATTTCTCAGGAGGCCAAGCAGAGCCAGGCCACTGACCCAGCTAGCTGCCCGCCTTTACCATTCCAGCCTGTCAGTAAGAATTTATGGAGAGCCTGCTGTGGGCCTGTGGCCTGCACCAGGGCCATGCAGCAGACTCCACAGAAACAGGAGATTAAGTCTGCCTGGAGCTCATATCTAGATTAGCATATCCTGTAAGCATGTCGGCCAGCTGTTATTAATTTCTTATTTACCAGGAACAACGGAAAAGTGTTTTTCTAGGAGTCTCATGGTTTTTGATGTCTTTTAAGTTGGTGGGGAAAAACTCTCATTGATAATAAATTTTTTTAAAAGAGAAAACTTGTGTAGAATCAGGTAGGCTAGTCTCCAGAGGTTTGTATATTCATAGAAGAGGTTTTAAAACACAAAGAACCAGATGTATTTCATAATTATTCAGACACCAAGGTATAGCATTTCTCATCCTTCTCGCTTTAAGAATAAAATGTCAGGACATTTTTGTGATTTCCTCTAACGAGTAACACAGGAGGGAGGTTCTTGGTCAGGATTTCTAACCACGCCATGTACAACAAATCCGAAATAGATCCTTTTCTTGCCACTGGAAGGCTCCTGACAACAGGGAAGAAAAATTAAAACCAAAGAAAAAGTTATAGCCGGCAGGGACATTATCTGCACTTCTGAGTTACTAATGAAAGGTTTATCATGCCCCCCTCAGAGGAAGGCACTGCAGTCACTTTGAGCACAGAAATTAAATTGATGCATTTTTCAGATAATACAGACATCTATGTACAAGAAAAGTGGCCTAGTCATTATACAGACAAAATAGAATTGTAACTTCTGATTTTTCATTAAATAAAGAACTAATCAAAGGATCTCAATCCATCGAATGGAGGCAGTTACTTTTGCCTTCAATGTTTCCTGGTTTTTGGATCGGACATTAGATGTAGCAGTCCTCCAGACCATACATACATCTTTACACTCGGGTCAGTTCATGAGGCAAAAATGAAATAGATGGACATTTCCCCATTTCTAGCACCAATCTTCATTTCTTGAGTAATAGTTCCAGTAGGCATTTTCCTAACATTGGTAGGGCCATGCGATAAAGAAATGACAATAGAAATGCTCACGGCCTTTTGTCTTTGGTGACCTGTTCTCCCACACTGTCCAGAGCCCTGGGAGTTAGCCATGGGCACACTCAGCTCAGGAAGCACCCACCGGGGAAGATGCTCAGAGCCCCATGGCCCACTTGGGTTGTCTGGAGGGAATTTCAGAGTTCGTGCTCCTAGAGCCTGGCCCATATGGGCCTATAAGGGTAGCATCAGTCCAACATGGACACATGTTTCTAGCCCCATGAGTGTTGTTGGACTGTTAGAAAATCCAAACAAGTTATGCTGAAGTCCCCAGGATTCTGTCATCCTGTCTTCCTTCACTCCTACACAAGCCACACTATCTTTAAAAAAAAAAAATCTTCCCACTGGGAGAGTCGTGGGTCTTTAGTCTGATCAGCCCACTCACCCCATCCCTTCTTCCTAGCAATTGTAACTGCCCGCGACACTTACAACACGATGAGGTTGGCGGCTCTGGAGTGTTCCTGTAAGAGCTCGTTCAGTCGAACTTGGCGATAACTCTGTGGACAGTATTTAGACTGAGTTGAGTGCAGGTCTACCAGAACTCTGAATGAGAATTTATCTTCTCACCTCAAGTCATAGATAAGCAAAAGCTATCATTTTAAAAAGTCATTTCTAAAAATAAATAGGGTATGCTTTTTAAAACGACGATTTAATGTTGCTTCATGGGAAATTTTAGAAATGTAAAGTGAGTCTTGCCACTGTAATATGGTGGCTTATTAGATTCTAGGGGTATACAGCAAACAAGACAGATGGCCAAAACAAACAAAACAAACAAACAAACACAAAAGACTACAACAGAGAGTTTGGGAACAGACTTTCAATTGAAGAAAACCAATTGGTTCTTACTGTTGCTTTGATAGCCTAAGAAGATAGATTTTATTCTGTTCTGTTTTCTTTAAGCTCCCTGACAATATTCCTATGGGACTGGTGTTGAGTAATAAGCCACCGGTAAAGTCACTGGGAAATTATTTTGCAGTGGTAAGAATAATACTTACTTTTGTATTTCACTGGTTCAGACCCAGCCTCGGGTGTCTGCATTGCTTCATTATACACTATGTCTTTGTAAAAACTTTGTAAAAATAGTGCGTCAGTTCCACGCACTATTTATTGTTCTATCCCAGGGTTGTTTTACTAATACTGGAAGAGTTAATATTTTCTTCCTCTAAGTTTCCAAGCTTAGATCCTAATACAGCTTATCTGTATTTGTAGTTTTGAAGCTCCTGTGACCCTTGTCCTTCAACGTCCAATTAGGATGCTGAGTTTAGTACTTAGATTGGCATCCCTGGTTTGTTTGTTTTTGTTTTACTGTTGTTTTCATTGTCAGTACTACCCACCAGTTCAATTTACGCTTAGGCCAGAGAGAAACTTCTGGTTGTTCTCTGTCTGCCTCAGGCTGGCCTGGGGGTTGTGATCAGGGCTATTTGGGAAAGCTCATCCTTTTTCATCATTTTGTGGTGTGTGCCAGATTCAACTTACACACTCTCTCTCTCTCTCACACACACACACACACACAGAAAGAGAAAGAGAGAGAGAGACAGACAGACAGACAGACAGACACAATATTACTTTATTATTCCTGTATGTGTATTGCACTGTCTGTAGATGACAGAGGACAACTTTTTATGAATGTATTTTCTCCTTGCACGGTGAGACCTGGGGATTAAACTCAGGACATCTGGTAAGCTATCTTGCTAGCACCAGGTACAACATCTGTATTCTTTATTCTAAGCAATACATCATAAATTTCTGTAGATACTTTTGTTAGTTTTTCAGACCTATGTTCAACAGGTTGAAGGTCTTTGCTATTGTTTAAATTGTGTGAAATTTACCTTTACCACCTTGCATGATTAACGACTTATTTTAGATTATTAAAAATAAATTTCAAAGGAGACATTGCAATATGCTTTGTTAACTTAAAATAGGTTATCTTCTAGAAAAAAAATGAAAAGATTTTCTAAATGATTAATATCCCATCATATGATTGAAAAGCACTTAAAAAGGCAGAGTGCTCAGGAAGACAGGTTGACCGATGTTTCATTTCTTGAAATCAACCTCTTTGATCTAATTAGACAGTAAAGTGAAAACTTAGGAAGACAAGTCCTTACCTTTTCCTTGACTCCTTCCAGTTCTGCATCTGTAATTTTCCATGGACTTTCTCTTTTTAATTTCTCAGCAGTGGTCAAATCTTTGTGGCTTTCATGGAGCCGATAAGGTTCAATCATCTCTTCAAAGACTTTCCAGCTGAAATTGGAATTGTAAAGGAGGCCTCACAGTGGGAACTGGACTCATTATTTCACAGATGCATAGAATCAAAGCTGAATAGTATGCAAATCTTTTAAGAGTCATCTTTGCAGGGAACTTCAAATGAGGGAAATCATGGGCACAACACTCCTTCCATGGTGAAAGCACGCAGTGGTGTGTTTGAGGCCTTGTTTACTTGTGAGGATCATTGGTATTATTAATTCATGAACATGTAGATAGTAATTACTGCACAGATATGTTTTCTGCATAGTGTGATTAAAGGCACACTTATGCTATACACAGTTAAGTCCACACCTTAGTTTCCATTTGCTTGTTATGCTGATCAATGGGAAACTATCACTTTCCGTAGAAGAGAGATGACCTCTTTTCATTGAGAGCTGGGGGCCTTCCTTATCAGCAGTCAACAAACAATGTCCACTGTTAAGGAGGCTTTGGGCAGATAGGAAAATAGCCTGGGCTCCCACAGGCTTAACACTTCTTGTGCAAAAATGTCTGCCAAAAACAATGGTGTCCTTGTCCTGGTGTTTGATGTTGCTGTCTGAGATTTTCAAATGACTATTATTCATGTTTGTGTTAAGCGAGAGGACAAAAATCAATAACATTTAAAGGCTAAAAATCTGAGGCCATCTTAGGACATCTAAAAATAAATCATTGAGGAGAAAGCAAGAAGCTGTGTGCAAGAGCTATGGAACATTTAAAAATTGCAAGGAGAATCTCATTCTCATCTTACATGATAATCTCCTAAGATTTATTCTTCAAACCACAGCACAAAGTAAAGCTTATAATTTATGAAAGGAGTTGTCTTCAGAGCTCCGCTGGAGAAGGTCTCGGCTATGAATAATTTTCTTTGGTTTTATATAATTTAGCTTACTTACAATTTAGTAACTTTGGGATGAATGATAATTAGAATCCATACGCTTTGGGGTTAAGACATTAAAATACGAAGTGATGAATTTAATTATCCCATCAGTTGGCCTCATTTAGGATTTGCAGATAAAAGTGCAGAGATTACAAAGGAGTAAAATTGTCTCTGCCAGTAAGCTTCTGTTAAGGACTGAAGAGATACTGAGTGCTGTAGATTTCTATTGTGCTGACTCACAGAAAGCAGGGGAGATGATGGGTGAGCAAGAGAACCGAAGTCACCCTATTATTCTTTCAACAATACTTTCATTTGCTGCTACTTCCAACAGTGTCAGCCTTTAGAGAGCTGTGAAGATGGTCAGTAAAATGCAGGGTCTGATTTCAGGTCCTGAATTACTGCTCCAACTCTTGTCCTTGGCATAGCTAACCTGGCCTATAGAAGGGAGTGACAGCGGCCACTGGATTATGGTGCCTATCATGGACGGCCCTGTGGTGTAGGGAGACAATGTATGCTGAATGGAGTACAAGCCCTGACTTCAATGACTAGAAAGAGACTTTTTAGTCTAGTGGGAGACTTTTTCTCCTACTGAATACATGGGAACAAGTATATAGTCCTAGTTGCTATTGTCAGTCATCTTGCTTTAATAAGCTAAATAAACTTTGATTGACAGCTTTATTCTAGAAGCTAGAATAGGAGGAATGAAAAAGAATCAGTCCTTTGTTATAAAGTTTATTTTCTAGGTCGTTTAATTGAAAGCCAGCCTACACTTGTATTTGACTGTGTGTGGTAATCATTTCTGTCATCTAAATCACTGTGAGGTTTTCTCTCACTTGCATTTGAAACATGGCTAAGGGACACAGCATTGTGTCTTTGCCACTTCTCCTCTAATTGCTTGTCCCAGCCAGGTGATCTTAAAGCAGTATATCATTTCTATTCTCCTTTATCTGATGTTTATTTCCTTTCTTAAATTTGAAAAAAAAAGAGATTTATTTATTTTTATTTTATATGTATAGGTATTTTGCCTGCATGCATGTCCATGCACCACATATGCCTGATGCCCAGATGCACCAGAACAGGTCATTGGAACCAGAGTTATAGATGGTTATTAGGACCACCCCTGTAGGTCCTAAGAATTTAACCCTGGTCCTCTGGAAGAACAGTCAGTGGTCTTAATGCTGAGCCATCTCTCCAGGCCCCAAGTGATTTTTAAAACGAACAAACAAACAAACAAACAAACAAACAGATTTTTATTCCTCGCCCCCCCCCCCATGGTTTCTCTGCGTAGTCCTGGCTGTCCTGAAACTCACTCTGTAGACTAGGCTAGCCTTGAACTCAGAAATCTGCCTGCCTCTGCCTCCCAAGTGCTGGGATTAAAGGCATGCGCTACCACCGCCTGGCTAAAAAGCACCTTTTAATTGACTCTCAGACATATCTGTTATATCTGCTGTTAGATATAAATGAGGTTTAATTCAGCATTTTAAAATTAACTAATAACTATCCTGCATTCTACGTCATTTTCTTCATACCAAGGTTTAGCATTATTTTAACTGTATAAAGCTTTCTCCCTGAGGAAAGGGAAGGAATAAAATGATATATTTTCATTTCACAAATAGGATATAAATTTAATTTTTCTCCTTGGTCCACATAAGATTTCTTCTTTCATAGTACTCTTTAATAGTGTTTCTTTTTCTTTTTCTTTGGATTACTCTAACATCTAGTATCTTTAAGCTAAATTATCTAGTAATTGCCTTCAGTTTCTTCTTGATTTCCATATAAAGATTTTGTCTTTGGCCCATGACTTTTAATTCAGTTTATACAATAAAAATAGAATCTAACCACAATATAGCTCACATTTCTCATGCTCAATTATTTTCTCATTTAGTTGGCATTTGTTCTGTCAAATGCCTCTGAGGTAGCAACATTTCACAGTTATTGAAAGATTTACTGAAAGATAACTTAACACTAAGCTCCACAAGCAAATCATTGACTTTGTATAACACAAGGTGAGCAAGATGAAAATAGTGATCTGGGGATAATTGTTAGTGGTGACAAAGACTGCTCAGCCTTGAAGACCACCATGGGACAGTGGTGTCTTCCCCACCCACTTCTCTAAGATTTGTTTATTCACGTATTTTATGCATATGAGTGCTCTGTCTCCAAGGATACCAACAGAGGGAATCAAATCCCGTATAGATGGTTGTGAACTACCATGTGGGTGCTGGGAATTGAACTTAGCTCCTCTGTGAGAGCAGCTAGTACTTTTAACTGCTGAGCCATCTCTCCAGCCACTGGGTCAGTATTCTCTTGATGTCTTAGATCGGTGGCCTGGGGCTGCATCCATCCAGAAGAGCTTTCTCTGTTTGACTATACTACCCAACTTGCTCCCAGAGGCCATGTACACCATGGGCTAAACGACTGCTTTCTCTTCTAACCTGGGGTGTGATTCCAGCAGGGTCCATGGCATTTTACAAAGCAATGGCCAAAGGGTGGTAGACAGGGGAGAGATGAGCACTGCTCTCCTGCACCCTCCATCTGGCAGATAGCCTCTTTCCTCAGGACGCTGTATAACAGGTACTTCCATTATTTTACCGTAGAAAGGATGGATGTATCTTCTTTGCAATTTTGATAGGGCAGGGGGAAATCTGTAAAACTATAAAACCTAATTTATTGGTTTCTTACGGAAGGGAAGTGATTCTTTTTGAGGAGGAGGATAGCATTGTGTGAGGGACACCAATGGGGTCTGGAATAAAATTTAGACACAGGGCAAAAGTGAAAATGCCCTGAGAAGAAGACCTCACAGGGCAAGGGTCATCGTAGTAGGACAAAGTGTGTCTGTACTGTGTCAAGTAGGTACTCCCAGAATGGAGAGGCTAATTCATAAAGGTAACATATCACATGCTCAGTGACAGAAAAGAAAGTATAAGGACACAGGGCAGTGGCTGCAGCAGCTGAACGGAGGCTAAGATGGCTAACAAGGAAGAAAACAGGACTCTCTGAGGAAAGAAAACCAGGTTGAGGGGTAAAAGACAAGGGAAATAACTACTCATTTAGGAAGATAAGTATGAAGACAAATTCCACTACTACAAGACTAATTTGGGTGACTAATTTGTGCTCAGCATAGAACAAGGGCTTAAAGAGAGGCAGTGGCTACCCCTCTCCCGATATTAGGAAGTCACTCAACCATGGTGTACAATGATCTCTAAACCCTGCCACTAAGGGCTTCATGCTAAAACTTGTTCAGCTTGTTCTGTTATGAAGGATTCTCTTTACAACTGGAGCCAAACATGGCGGGTCCCATGACTGAAAATGCAACAAGGCATTAACCCAATGACCTACAACTTTTCAAGTAAAAAGAGTTCACATGACAATCAGTTCTGATCAGAACAGTATTCTCACTTACCAGAGGGAATTATAAATAAGTTGTTTTATTTACACACTTGTGAGTACAGAAGCATAAAATGTCAGGCATTTGAGGTATGTATGATACGAGGAAATGCTATAAAGCATCTCTGGTTAGCCCTATCCATTTCAACTTCTTACCCATTCTTATTAGCAAAGGTGCTTTGTAAAGCATTGTAGCTGACCTATAGCCTTAGGGAGGTCATAGACACCCTAAACAATACAAAGTTCAAGTTTATCTGGTCAATAAAATGTACTGTAAGTCTTAATATTTTTAAATATTTATCAAGTTCTTAAGAGAAACATTACATACAAGAAAGGAAGAGGTGAGAAGACTTGGAGATTGGAGATGACAGCTTGTCAAGAATTGCCAAAGGGGGCAGAAACAAAGAAGGTCCAATAGGACTATAGGACCCCAGGCACTCAGAAGTCTTCAAGTGCCTCTGTGTGCTTTTCTTTGTGGACTCCAGTCTATTCTAAATCAAATGTATTAGGTTGTGTCCATAAGATACAATAAATATAACTTACTCTCAGCAACTGAAAATTTCTGTAGTTGCTAAATTATACGTCTAAGCTGTTCACTTAATTTATTTTTTTAATTAATTAATTTATTTTATGTATATGAGTACACTGTTGCTGTCTTCAGACACACCAGAAGAGGGCATCAGATTACATTACTGATGGTTGTGGGCCACCATGTGGTTGCTGGAAATTGAACTCAGGATCTTTTGGAAGAGCAGTCCTAACCACTGAGCCATCTTTCCATTCCCAGTTCATTTTAATTTATAATTGACTGCAATTCCAGGCAATATCCTTGCAACTTTGAGATAACCTGCAAACACATAACCTGTGATACCAATCGTTTTTAGATACCATTGTTATAAACTGCAAGGTTTGCGGCCTGCCAAAGTTGACGTGGTGAAACCTAAACCACTATTGTTATGGCGTCTGGAGGTGGAGACTTATGGGGCATTTAGCTCTAGAGAGAGTCATAAGGATGGTGGTCCCTTGAGGGAATTAGTGCCCTAGTAGAAGAGAAAGAGATACCAGAACTCTTTCTTCATTGGAAATGACCAACTGTAAGCCAGAAAGAGAATCCTCAACAGATACGTATCCCAAAGCTCCCCTTCACCTCCAGAACTGAGATAGAGGTGTCAGTTGGCCAAGCTGCCTGGCCCACGGCATTTTATAAATGGCTAAGATAGTAATGGGATTGAGAAACTCAACCGTTGATAGGGTTAAACGCTGCCACGCTTTGGAGACATTAAAATGACTAGCTCAATTCTGCCAGCTTTCTGTTTTTTGGAAGTGGGCTTTATGAATTACCATTCTAGGCCTCAGATAGTTTGAGACTCCATTAAAAGTTCACAGGCCCTAAGCATTGAGCCACTTAGTACCTGGAACCAAAAGTCGCCCTGGGATGGGGACCCTTCCTCAAGTTTCTCACCAAAACCCTCTTCTCTCTATTAAAATGGACTGGGTGGTTCTGTGCATAGTTAGCAAAAGCATTTCTTTAACATATATCAAGAAGTCATTATAGCAAATGTATTACATTTTCACCCTTTGTTAAGCAACACGAGAAAGAGAAGCAGGGGTCAGCCAAGCTTGCTAAAGAACTCCTACCTCTCTTTGTTTGGCTTAATGTTGATGTCTCCAATTATATGGATGTCTGCAAATTTTATCCTAAATTTGCTGAGAAGAGAAGCCATTCTGAAAAGAGAGAGGAAAAAAAAAAACAACATCACTAGTGTCTATGTAATTACTTTCTTTCAAAAATGCCTTTGTGTTTGAGTTAAGGTATCAAAAGCAATCGGTGTGGCTTTCAGACAGAGGCCTCTCAGTTTTGATTTGCATTAGCATACTTGATAGAGATGTTAAGTGTATTCCACTGAAGGCATAAAGCAGCCCCTGCTGCGGTCAGCTGAGTGGAACCCACCTGCTATGTCAGTGCACTGAGCTAGGATGGCTGGGAGTTAGGCCACATGGGGCTGCACGGTGAGTTCCAGGCCAGCATGACATACTCACAGACACCTTCTTGTAAAAATAAAATCCAAGAGATAAAAATAGAGAGATCCCAGGAGTACAGGGGACTGGGAGAGCAGAGGAGACTCTGCATTCATCTTCCTGAGGAAGAATGCGGAACTCTCCTTGCCACCAGAACTTGGTAATTCTTGTTGAGGAAGCTTTTATGACATTTTCAACAGACTAATAGTATATGGCTATATGTTGTTCCATCTGCTGCCACCTGGAAATTGGTAATTTTAACTTAAAGTTACAGAAATCTTGTAAAGGTGAGACCCCCTAGAAGACTTGTCACTGGAATGATTTTCAGTTTTGGTTTGTTATTCTCTTTGTTTCTCTTTATATTTGTCTATCCACTTCTTAAGAGGAATCAATTTATGCAATATTATTGCATGAACATTTTAATTTTCCATTGAAAGTAAATATATAAATGTAATTGTATTCTTGTTATAAAATGTGAGCGCACATGTGGATATGCCATCATTACATTCTCCTCAGAGGAGAAGATGCTATGAAAACTGATGGAATGAGAGTCCTATCTTTATTGTGTGCTTCCGGGAGTCACAGATCTCAGGACTTAAGTCTGCATGCAAGACCAAGAGCTGCTGGGTCGCCCAGGTTTCCCATGACCGTATGAGTAAGTCATGTTTGGATGTTGCTCTCATGTGAACACTTCAGCTCGCAGTGGCTGCACTAGTGAAAATCTACAGATATGATATGACTTTACTTTCAACATCTCTGTCTCTGTCTGTCTGTCTGTCTGTCTCTTTCTCCTTCCCTCCCTCCCTTCCGTTCCCTCCCTCCCTCCCTTCCTTCCCTTCCTCCATTCCTTCTCTCCCTCCCTCCCTCCCTTCCTCCCTCTGTCCCTCCCTCCCTATATCTTCCCCCCTCCCTCCCTTTCTTCCTTCTTTCTTCCCTTCCTTCTGAGACAGGGTCTCACTGTATAGTTCTGGCTTTCTGGGACTCAACATGTAGACTAGGTTGACCTTGAACCCCCTATGTAGTAGACCAGTCTGGACTCAAACTTAGAAAGATTTGCCTGTCTCTACCTCTCCAGTGCTGAGAATTAAGGAGATGCCTAGAGACCACCATACCTAGCTCTCCCAACAACATTTAAAGCAACAGAACTGCCTGTCCTCAGAGTACCTAGAAAGGTGAGTCACAAATTACTCACGAAATTTTTTCCTCTTCGATACGGTTGATCTTTCCTCCAACATAGATTCTTAACTTACAATCTTTCCATTTTTTTCTGAGAGTCAAGATATATGGGATAAGCAGTGTTAACCCTGGAATAAGGAGTAAATTACCACAGAAAAGATGAGAGAAATTGAGAGAAAAAAAAATGATTCCCATTATCATAGCTGTTAAATGACTTGTGGTCTTTAGGAACTCAGAAATGGGGTTCTCGAGCTGACACCCTTCTCATACACATGAACTTTGTTAAAATAACAAGGCAGGAGCTCTGCTCCTCAGTGAACGCTTTGGAGCGCTTACCTCCATCATCGAATAACCACCAAACATCAATCGTGCCTTTCCCCTGTTTCTTTTTAAACTGAGCGCTGGCTTCCACCAGTTTCTGATTGAACTCCCCAACGTGCATGGACTGGATGGTGCTGATGTTGCCGTCTGAAATGGAGGACACAGTGGAGGAGCATCTATTTGTCTTTTGAAGACAGAAACAGTGGGCTGATTTTAGCTCCTTATTTTCACAATGGAATTATAATTTAGGCATGTGGTGGCTTAAACTTTGAAGATGTCCCCCAAACATAAGAAGCTTATAATTTGAGTTTTCCCCCACCCTGGCTGATGGTGCTGTTTGGGGAGGTTGAGGAGCCTTTAAGAGGCTCTGCACAGTTGGAGAAAGTGACTCAGTGGGAGATGGTCCCTACATTACAGCTTGGCTCTGATTTGTAGGGCCTGTGTGCTTTCTAGTCTGCCCATGAATGCTTCTGCCTTGGGCTTCTGCTACCAGAGATGAGCAAGCCGTGGTGACTCATCTTGAAATCATGAGCCAAAGTAACTCTTTCCCCCTTTATGGGGGTTTTTTATTTGGTTTTGTTCAGAAGACCATGAAAGAATAAGCAGTGTCTATGAGTATGGGTGGGAGGGGAGAACAGTGTCACGTGTGACTTGAATGTAGAAGGTTACTGGGGGAGGGGGAGGGTACAAGAGAAGCGGGGAGGGGGACAAGGGGGAAAGGAATGGCAAAACCATTGGCTTAATAAAAAGATTCTTTTCAGAAGAAGCAAGCTACAAAGGCAGCTTTCTTGTGTGATATTTTAGCCCAGTTATGTTCCAGTTATGAGTACAGCATGTGACAATGCTAAATAGGTACCCAGCCTTCTGAAATTTTAAATTGGAACCTGTGGTGCTTGTATTTTCTAGACATAGGGAGTAGGGGACTGGGGAGGTCACTTAGTTATCAAAGTGCTGGCTTTAAGGAATCTTGTGAAAAATGACTTGCAATCCCAGCCCTGGGCGTGGGTGTGGGGCAGCAGAGAGATGGATCCCTGCAGCTTACTGGCCAACCAACCTCCTTGCTTGGAGAATCCCAGGCCAGCAAGGCCCTACCTCAAACAGGATAGATTGCTTTCCTGAGGATGACAGCCAAAGCCTGTCCTCTGGCCTCCACACACACACAGATAATGTGTGCCTCCATCCATACATAATGCATACATACATGCACATAGACACAAACACAAATAAACTATTCTTTCATTGATGAGTTTACTACTTAAGAACAGTTTTGTCATAAGCCCCATGGAAGTCTAGATTTCCAGGGACCACAGTCACCTTGACTTCTACTTCACTAGCTTAGCTCACATCTGTTTCCTTTTCAAGACTTCGGTGAAGCTAAAGCAAAACCCCTTGAGTTGTATAAATTTTTGTAAATGATATAAAAAAAAGTCCAGGACACATGGAGGTTAAAAAAAAAAGCTTTTTAGTTTTAATTAAAGATGGCTGCATATATAATACTTAGAAGTGATTAATATTTTTCTAAAATACTTAGTTTAAGGATTATTTTTATTTTTTATGTGTGCTCGCACATGTGTGTATGTGTGTGTGTGTGTGTGTACTATGTGCACATGACTGCAGGTGCCTGTATTGAATCTTCATGGAGCTGGAATTACAGGTTTGAAACCACCTGATGTGGGTACTGGGGCTTAAACCTAGGTCCTCTTCCTCTGGAAGACCAGAACTGCTGAGCCATCTTTCCAATCCCAGAGTTATTTGTTTTTAATGTGTGTATTCTTGGAGTTCAGCACAGGATGTTACCTTTCCTGGAACTGGAGCTTACAATTGTGTGCTAGGAATTGGCTCCCTCTGGACAAATAGCAGTGCTTTTAGACCCGAACCTTCTCTCTAGCACCATGTTTAAAAGTTGTTGACTCTGACATGGATACAGAGAAGTATCAGGCAAGCCAGGCCTGTTTCCTAACCCTCATCACTGGGTATTCTTTGGCATGCCATCCATATAATTTCTAGTTTCCTTGCCTTTGAGAATTGTTATTTCCTGGCTCTAATGCGAAGAGGCAGTGTTGGCATTGTGCTTAGCGAAGCGCCGAAAGCCTCTTCTGAGAAAGCCTCTTCAGAGCTCCCCTCTGATCTAGCAGGTTCTAAGGATGTTTTGCTCTGTCCTCTGTCGCCACTGAGCCTGTCAGTTGTAAGGCAAGTATCTCAGGTTGTTTTTATATCCTTAAGACCTCTGAGACAGAAAGTAAACTTATTTGTAGAATGGACCACACTCTGCCCTTACTTCCATGCAAATCAAAGCATCTGGGGGAATCATTAGGAGAGCCTGAAGGTTTGGGCTTGATCTAGAGCTCAAAAGAGTTATCACCACCTCAAGCCCCAGTGATGTGGGCCCCCCTGGAGAGCAGTGTTTGAACTCCTAGGCATTAAAGAACACAGCATTATGAATTTGTTTTTCTGAACACCATAGTAGGTTGACACTCAGAAACAGTACCTTTTAACCAAAACAAGTGCTGTGATGGAGGCCTAGAACGCTTGCTTAAATGATTGACACCTGAGCTCCCTCTCAATCAGAATGAGCAGAGGACAATGAAGCAGGTGCTCCCTCTCAATGGGAAAGAGCAGAGGACTGAGCTTTGACTTTGAACCTTCCATTGCTTTTCCAGACTGTCACTTAATAGAGATTAATATTACAGATAAGACAACAATGGGAAAAGAAATATTTTTTAAAGGCTTATTCTAATTACAAATTTTAAGCATTTATTTATTTTTGCACATGTGCATGTGGAAGTCAGAGGACAACTTGAGGGGGTTGCTTTTCTCCTTCCACCATGTGGGTTCTAGGGATCAAACGCAGATAGCCAGGCCTGGTGGCAGGCACCCTAACATGCTGAGTTACCTCGAAGGCCCTTATATATGTGTATGTGTGTGCATGTGCATGCGTGCATGCATGCGTGTGCATGTGTGTATGTGTTAAGACAGGGTCTCCTTACGTAGCTCTAGACATACTGGAATTCACTATGTAGACCATGCTGGCCTCGAATTCACAGAGATTTTCCTGCCTTTGCCTCTCGAGTGCTGGGATTAAAGGTGTGTGCCACTATTTGGGGAGGGAAATGATGTTTTAAATGTGACTGAGAAGGAACTGGGGAGATAGCTCAGTGTTTGAGGACCAAAGGACAGATGTTTAGTTTCCAGGAGCCATTCGCCCATGTCAGATAGCACACACACACACACACACAAACTAAAAAACAAGTAATTTTTAAAAACCTGGTGCGAAAAATAAGGCTTTGCATAATGTGTGGGATACAAATTGTGTTTGTATTTTCTGTCATCCTTATATTACTGAGGTGAAATTTCAACCTTGGGATACATGCACCAGCACAAGGCAACAGAATTGGACTATTCATAGGTCAGAAAGTGGTCTTTTAGAGCTGTTGTCACCCTAGACCACAAGCCAGCAAAGCTTCAGTTTGAGTCCTGCCCCTAACAGTGAACCAGTGTGGACCAGTCTCTGGTGGTCTATGTGCATTCTGATTTTCGACCAGCGGAGGTCACTGTGGACCTGATTAAAATCAAACTTACTCTTGATTGGTAAAGAGATTTTCAAAAGTAAATAGATAAATAAGTCTCCTGTTTCTACAACTTGAACAAATGCTCTCATTTTTGATCCTCTGTTTTCGGGATGTCTTCCACACATGCAGAGAGAAGCTTACCACTAAACTAAAACTGCAGGCAGTGATCGGTGTGAGCTGAGCCCACAGTCTGTCTCTCATTCTGGTTGGTGAGCAGGATGCTTCCAGCTGTCTCCTTTTGCCTTGTGCACTAGCTGTGTGCCCCGGACACAGCTACAAGGTAAGGATTGCATTGATAAACTGACGGGCATTACTGGTTCTAAATTTTCTATTTTTTCCATTTCAGCAGCCACTCTGAGGCAGCCAGTCTGCCTAAGCACTAGGTAACTCCCTATTACATATATATATATATATACAGTAAGGAGGCATAAAGTGCTTCACGATGCTGCTTTCCTAGAAGAGATACTTTGGTGCCTGCCCATCCTTAGTGTCTTACTGACGTCTTCTGCCCCTTTCTGATAACCAGCTATGCGCCCATCTTGAAGTCGTGCTCTGAAGATTTAAAAGTGCTCACCTTTTTTAGGGGCTGGCTTGGTAATGTTCAGTTTGCCGGCCTTCTTAAACAAGCCTCGGATGCCTCCCTTTCCCTCCTCGCACTCATTGTCTTTGATGGCAGCCTCCAGAGCCAATCTCTCCTGCTCCAGTTTCTCCAGTTCATCTGAAGAGAGTAGACACGGTCAGCAACTTCACTCGGAGGAACGAAGTTTCTCAGAACAATCTTATACATGGTCTAGCATTTCATATAATTACACAATAGGATGCATGCAAATATGCACATGACTTGATAATTTTCTGTCCCCATCATTAAAAAGTAATGCGTTCAGTAAATTGTATTCAGGAAGTAGTAACAGCTGGCTCAGAAAAAAGCAGCTCCATGCAGGAAGTCCCGGGGCTTTTATTAGTGAGGGCAAGAATGGCTCCTTCTTATTTAAACCACCACCCAGAAAACCCATCCAGTGAGAGGATGCCATGGCTAAATCACTGACTTACTAAGTTACTTACTTAGACTTACCAATCACTAAGGATCAGGTTACCAAGTAAGGTTTTCAAAATGCAGAAGTAACAATTACAGAAGTATGCTGGGCACATACAGTAGGCATGAATGCTGGGCAGGTGCCCACACATAGAAAGGCCTCTGAACTGAAACATAAAACTGAGAGAGAGCAAGAACCCCAGAATGGTGTGGCATGCCCGCCAGGGCACACTCATCATCCAAGCCCTTGGGAGGTGGAGGCAGAGAGTCCAGGATTTCACGGTCTTCCTTGGCTACAGCCCCAGGCTACTACAAGACCATCTCGAGAGGACAAAGGGGATGGGGAGCAAATTACAGAAAGAAAATCAGATCTTTTTTTTTTTTGGATTTGGTTTTTTTTCAAGACAGGGTTTCTCTGTATAGCACTCGCTGTCCTGGAACTCACTCTGTAGACCAGGCTGGCCTCGAACTCAGAAATCCACCTGCCTCTGCCTCCCAAGTGCTGGGGTTACAGGCGTGCGCCACCATGCCTGGCTAGAAAATCAGATCTTATAACCAACTTCTCTAATCTCGGAACATAAACTGCACTGAACAAAGTCTCAGGCACTGATTGTGTCTCCTAAGTGGAAAAGACAAAACCACCTTACAGGGTGAGCACCTGAGTCAAAGGACGGAAAGAAAGCCCAGGTTTCTGAGAGGGCCAGGGATCTCAGGGATCTGCTGGCTGATGCACAATGCTTGAGTCTAAATCAAGAGTCAAACAGTGCAAAATTTCCTCCAGAAGGTTCAGGAACACTGTCCAGGCTTTGGTATTGTAGCTGGCTGCCTTTTTAGCTTTTCTGAGGTTTGATTGTGTTGGAAAGTTCCTAGAGGATCTCTCCCTCTCCCTCTCCCTCTGTCTCTTCTATCTCTCCCTCCCCCTCTTTACACCATAATATAATATATAATCTCCCCTTGACCTTAGCAAGTGAGAGTTTACAGCCATGTAACAGTGCTGAACTAACACGTATATTCTTCAACCAACTTCTGTCAGATCTCCGATCTCATTGCCTGCTGAGAATTCAGCCTTGGGAAATAAGGCCTGCTCCAAGGGAGAATGCAGAAAATGTAGATTCCACGTTACAAAATCCTGCTAGGGCTTCTGTAAATGTCAGCCCTCGGAACCCATCGCCTTAGCTCTCTGTGAAGGGGCAATTCCACACTGACTAAATCTGTTAGAACCGCCACACCCCTTGGATGCTGCCGTTAGCCAGCTACTCAGAACCACCTGGCCCCTTTCCAGGTTTTAGCAATTAATCTTTTGCCAGTGGCATGAGATTTAGAGTCAAGTCACCCATGTGATCTCCCCAGAGCTTCAGAGGTTCTCAAGCCGAGCAGCCATTGGAAGGCTGGGGAATGCAGCTGACAGTGTTGGAGTTCAGGCAGGTTGGGCTGGGCCACAGCCCAGAAGACCTCGGCAGCAGGCTTTCTGTGGCTTCAGTCTTTGGATGCCTCAGGCCTCCCGTGTACTGAAACATCAGATCACTCTCTTTTCCCCACCCTACGAGCTTCATAAAACGAACAAACAGCAGTCTGCCTTGGAGCCTCAGGAAGAACAGAGAATTGATGTGTTCCTCGGGCAGGGTCTTTATGCTTCTTCTGGAAATGGGTCTTCTTATGCAAAGCCAGAGAAGCGTTTGAGAGGGCCAGGCGCTGTTTTAACACCTCGTATTGCACGCTCTCTGGGTGCAACGGTTTATTCTTTCCCAAACAGCTTGGAAATAGCTACAAGTATTCTGTTTGTTTTGTGCAGGAAGAAACCAGAGTTCAGAGAGGTTAAATAACGTGCATGACTAGCATCCAGCAAGGTCAGGGCCTGAGTACAGAGAGGTTAGTTTGACAGTCAGTCTGTGTGTTTGCCAGCGTGAAGCCTTCCTCGTGGCTTGTTAAGATTACTTAACAGTTGTTTCTACTAACTGCCAGCCTCTTCATCAAACAAACTCAAACATTTGCAGGCATAGCATGCCAAGCCACACCCCCAGTGATGGTTCTGGAACATGTCATCTTAGGGAGGGCTCTAACAATCTGGGTTGTATGGGAAGCCCCTCGGAGCTCCAGCGGGGACATTCTTTTCCAGGAGTAGAGCTGTGAATTTCCTGGAGGCAGCTATAAGGGCAGCACAGAGGAGGGGGCTCCTCCCTTTTGTTTGACAGGCTCCAGCACACTGTCTTTAGCTACTAACTGTACCCCAACTAGTGCTCTGCTTGGGCAAAGATGGTTTACAGCCTCTTTTGTAAAGGAATTTGCTATGTGTGTTCCAGGACAATCAAACAGCGAACAACAGAACCCCAGACCCCTGAGGAGACAGACCAAAGTCTGCTCCCACGCTTTAAAATCGGCTTGCCTAGCCATCTTGGGTCTCAGGGCCACAATGTGGAGCCATCTCCACTGCACAGTGAGCTTTTGAGTTTCGTCAGAGACGATTCTTCATTGTTTACTTTGTGGAAGATGGAAGACCCTCGTCCTAGGCAACACCTCACATTACAGTGTGAAACAGAAGCAGCCTTTGATGGTCTGTTTTTTAAGTTATATCTGATGTACTGCACACCTTTGTTTGTACTGGAAATGAAGAGCAGGAAGAACAGTAGACTTTGCTAAAACATTTCAGAGGGATACTGGCCAGTTGTGCGAAGATAACCGTTAGTCACAAAGGAGGAGGTGACTTAATGGAGCCAGGAGGGTGACCTTAAAGATTACTCATGCCACAGCCATAGTCACCAAAACCACCGTCACTACTGTCGTTTTGTTTTGTTTTGTTTGAGGCAGGGCTTTCTTCTGTAGCCTAGAAGTCTTCATGTAGCTGAGGCCATCTTTAACCTCTGCCTCCTCACCCTAAGGGCTGGGATGGCAGGCCTGGGCTCCCATGCTCAGCCAGAGCTACACTTTGAATACTTGGCAACTACAATATCTAGGAAGCTTTCGCTGCAGATGCTGGTGTGTAGGGAAAGTTGGTTTTAGTTCACATTTCGTTCTAAAGGAAACTTGGGCATAGATAGTCCAGGCGATTCGTCCAAGGTCATGTAGCTAGTGACATGTCTTCTGCGTTTAATTCTAACATTAGATTCTGCCACCCCGTCTTTGAGTCTATTGTAGCCTCAACTAGCCTCAAGCTCATTTCGTAGCCTAGGCTGTCTCTCCTTCAACTTCTTGATCTTCTTACTTCGGCGTTGTTAGTGCTGGGGTTACAGGAATGTGCCTCCACACCCTATTGTTTAATGCCCCCTTTCCAGTGGTCCTCAACCTTCCTGATGCTGGGACCTTTGACACAGTTCCTCATTTCCTTTGCCCCCCCAACCATGAAATTATCTTCATTGCTATTTCATGACTATAATTTTGCTACTGCTATGAATCATAATAACGTAAATATCTCTGTGTTCTGATGTTCTTAGGCAACCCCTGCGAAAAGCGTGTTTGCCCCTCACAGGGCCAAGGCCCATGGGTTGAGAACTGCTGCTTTTTATTCTTTTTCCGAGACTCAGTCGTGACACCTGCCTGCCCTTTGCGTCTATAGATTTTGAGAGAGAATCCCAGGGCTGTAGTGCAGGGAGTAAATGACCTTTAGGTTGTCAGTTGAGAGGAGGTTTGGAATAACTTTCTTCCTGCACACCCCAAAACAATTCTAGTGAGACCAGATACCCAGACTTCTTTGAATAGCGGTCACTGTGTTCCCAAGTGCTTCATAAAACGGTCGCACAGTAACCGACTGAAGAGACTGCATTTCAAAATTGGATTTAGTTGTCAAAATTGCCTCATGCGTTCTGCTGTGTCATTTTTTTAAAAAAAAAAATGTCATCTAGGGGCTTATAATTTACCATCTGCTTTGAATCTTAAGGACAGCAGAAGGAGGAGCGAGAAAGCCAGAGGGCAGCTGTATCCCCATCTTACTGCCTCCTTTTTCTTTATTCATTATTAAATGAGAACTTTTTCCTTGGTCAATCAACTTGACACCACACATGCTTAGGTGAATCAGTTTCTGAACCCCAGGTGGAGTCAGGCTGGATTGAAGGCAGGGAGCAGTCCTGCAGTTTTGCCTTCCAATCAAGCAATTATTTACTGCCCGGCCATCTGTCTTTATTTTGCGAAGCCACTCGATCAGACACAGCAGTATCACCGTGCTCTGAGCGGGTCATAAATCGCGAGGTCCTTACACAGGGTACTCAATTGTGACTCACACTCTATCACTTTGTTTACTACCAGTGCAATCTGGATTCTTTGTTGTAATTGGCAAACTTGCTAAATACCCCTGGGATGTGAAAAATATGAAATGCCACATTTTTTTTGGTGTGTTGTCAGGCAATAAATTAATTTATTAAGAAGAAGCATTAGTCATCAGTACCGGGTGACTTGCCGCAGTGAACGAGTTATAATGTTATGAGCATCGATCTTATTTATACAAAAAGTTATTGTCGTGTGAGTCTGTGACACAGCATAGAAACGAGTGCCATTAGCTGGTAAATTACCTAGAAAGCTGATTTCTACTCACTGCTTTATTAACTGTAGTATATGGGCTCTGAATTGCTAATGTTTCCCTTAAATTATAATCTGTGGTGACACTGCATTGCCCATGTTGGGAAAGCTATGGTGATAATCATTAATACACTATAATGCAATACTGAAGATTTATCGCGCTCTGATTAAGTCCTATATTACAGTACAATATAACGAACTACAAGTTTGTTTCTTCTAATCCAAAATCTACTATGAGGCCCATGCCATAAATTACTGATACTTCATAACAGAGCATGGTGCTGTGGCATCAAGCTAATTTCTGCCATTATGTTTGTTTGTTTTTATCTCACATCTTCTCTGGGTTATTTTCATGACATCGCATTTTTGTTCACCTAGACAGTTGGTACTTATAATTATTTTATTAGCATCTAACTGTATTTCCCATTTCTTGGTTAAGAAGCAGAAATACTTCAAACGTCAAAGCTGATCTAAACACTACTTGGTCTTTGGGAAATTTAAAGGAGCTACAGTTCAGGCTTCTTTGAGAAACACTACATATTCTAGTAGTGGCTTCACAGGAATAAACTTATGATACATCCTGGTGCCTGGAGCAGTAAGTGGTAGTAAAGGTGATGTTTTCAGCTCCATCACATATGTCAGCTTGAAGAGACTAATGCAATACGCAAAGCAAATGCACAATCTAAATGCATGCTGTATGTTTTTCATTCTCGATTTTAGAAAACACAACAGCAGGAAAGACAGAAAAAAAAATCAAAGTAGAGAGGAGACAGGACAAGGTCGATCTGACCAGGAAGCCTTCTCCCTCAGGACTGGCTTTTATAGTACCAGGAGATTCTATGGGATCCGCAGGAGGGAAGCTGTCAACAGCCTTACCCAGCTCTGATGCCCATGAACTACAACAACGACCAGCATGGTAAGATGCAATCATGGCACTTATATCTTGGCAGTAACCAACAGTTCTTTAATTGGACTTATGGCCCACTCAACAAGAGGGAGGCCATGCCTGGTACTGGAAACCTAGCAAACTATCTACGACTAGTTAAGTCATGGATCTTAGAGGAAAACACACTAGTGCCACTTTACTAAAGCAGCATGTCCTTAAGTGTAGTCTTCATTCCTCATCCAAGAAACTTCTCTTTCCGTAGAGGGGGAGAATGACAGAAACCATACCTGACTAAGATGCAGAGAAGAACTGACTGTGGGTTACCCAGTCCCAACTGGTGCATCTACAACACAGCTCCTGCATCTAAGGTTCAGGGAACATTGTAGAAGAGGAGGCATAATGATTGTAAGAGCTAGAGGACCAGGAAATCTGCTGTGGGAGAGTGTGTCTCCTAGATGTGACAGGCAACTCAACAATATGGCTGCCTAAGCAAGATCTGAACAAGGATTTCAATACTATTAGTCTAGAGAAATCGCTTTCACTATATATGTCATGTCCAATCTATTTCACACTGTAACTGGCTTAACTGCTGTCTCTGATGGTGCTGAGTATTCTCATGGCTCCCTTGAACCCAATCGCCTGGTCCCTTTACCTTTCTGCCTCCCTCCTAGCTTCTCTCCTGAGCTGTCTTTCCATTGTTGTGGTTTCCATTTCTACCTTACTGACAATTTTCTGCCTTCATTTCCTATGGACAGCCACGGAACCACCGTACATTAAAGAGATGAAATGAAAACTTGTTTCTCACAGTTTAGAAAGTGAGACTTCCAGTATCGAGGTGTTAACTGAGATAATTCTCCTAAGGCCACCTGCCATGGCTCAAGGGTGACTGTATCCCACATGGCAGTGCCGAGTTCTGTGTCCTAATCTCTTTCTCTAAGGGCACTAGAAAAGTTGAACTGTAGTCTATCAGTGTGGCCCTATTTTATCTTAATTGTTAAAGACAGTCTCTGCAGACACTTCCATCCTGAGGTATATCAGTTTGGCCATTAGTGCGCACAGTCTAGCCAACAATATCTAAATCAGGATCTCAGATGTAGGTAGATTACCTACCTACCTACCTAAAGACGACCCCAGCAGGATTTCCCAGCACCTTTGTGTTGAGACAGACGTGCCCCCACCCCCATTTAACCCTTGTCTTGGACTTCCCATCTCCTTGGCTAGCCCCAGCATTTAACCAACCAAGGCAGTTTTAAACTCACAGCTCCCCGCCCTATGTCCTGTGCATTCCATCAACCTCCAATGCGCTCTTTATGCTTCCAAAATACTTCTCCATTTTGTTTTTTCCTCAATGTCCCTGAAGGAGCTTTGCAGGTTTGCGCTGTTACCTCTCCTTGCTTCCATTATTATAGAACTATTTTTTTTTAAAGGATATGTCTTCATAGTCTTTTACCTTGGAGAGGGATTTTAAAGTGATTCAGAAACATCAACATTCATTCATAGCACACACACACACACACACACACACACATCTACCCTAACAATTTAAAAATATTAATTTCTTGGCCTACTATTTTGTGTTTTTTGACATTTTCATATATATATAATATATATATTATATATATATATATATATATATCATTGTGTCTTGCTCATATTCATGTGCCCCCCCCCAGACTATCCTCTACTCTCTGTCCTGCCCTTTGCTACTGGTCCCCTTTCTACTTTCAAATATACTCACTTCTGCCTTCATGTCACATATATGTATGCCTATATAAACATAGTTAAATCTAGATTTCACATAGGAGAAAAACTGAGATTTCTGTCCATATTCTAGGTCTCATGAGTCACGCCACAAATGAATGAAACAGTATGAACTGTACGACCCGTGTGTGACCATTACATCCTCACTGAAATTCTTCTAAGCATTCTCATTGGTGACCGACTGTGATCTTCCCTTTTCAGTATAGTAGAAGCAGCTTCTGAAGCCCTTCAGAGTCAGCCCCTGCCTCACACTCCCCCCTTTGGCGGTACTAGGTACTCTGGCTGTACACGGACCCACCCCTTCCGTTTCTCATCTCAACCTTTCCTCACGTTCACCTCTGGGCAAGAGATGCTGTCCCTTCACATTGCTTACCTAGCTCATACTCACTCACTAAACTTCAAACCTTATTTCTTCCAGGGAGCCTCTTTGGGATTAGATGCTCCTTCTTTTCCACAATTTCTCATTCATATGTAACAATCACAGTAATATCTATTTCCCCACTACAGTTCCAGTTTTTTAAGTGTAGAGACCAGGATTATTTATTATTATTATTACTACCATCATCATCATCATCATCATCATCATTAACACTGACAACTTTACCTGTACTCTGAGTGTTATGCAACAGGCATCCCAAAATATTCCCTCGTCTAGGGGAACTCCATTAAGAAGTTCAGTTGAAGAGGTGTATTCGTGTTCTAATCTTTCAGAAATTCCTCTTATATGCTCTCTTTACCTCATATCCCAAGAAGATATGTTTAAATTCTAAGACTAAACAATTCTACCAAATTATCTATAGAGAAGAAACATTTGCTGGTCAGAATGAGTCTTTCTGCCTGTGCGTTAGATTGGTGATTCACAGGAATGACACATTCAGATTCTTTTCCTGTCAGCTACAAACCAGTTCTTGGTCACCTAAAAGCAAATACATGTTTTGCCGTGGGAAACATCTTGCCAAAATTGATTTGGCAGGCTACTTTACTGAAGGTGTTTATTTACCTTCATGCTGGCTTTGTGATATTGAAATAAGAAAAATCACCAACTACCCTGAGTTAGTCGACATCTGATTACCAAGGCAAAGGCCATGTGTGTTGGCCATGAGAAAGCATGGGGTGAGTGCACACACCATGGATTAAGGCATGATCATTTTATTTACACTGAGCACTGTTCTGATCCAACCACCTAAAACAGTTCACCATCCATTGAGTGGATAAGGAAAATACTTGCCTTGTACCTGGAGAACTGGAGAGATGTCAAATCCTTGGCTGATTCTGACTATGACCACGCCAATCTCAAAGTCAAAAGCATCACTGAAAAAAGCAACATTAGAATGTGTCCAGGTTTTCTTTAACCGTCACACTTGGGGCAAACATTAAACTAGTCTCTAGGATTTTGATATCATGAAGCTATTAAAATTCACTTTAGAATACAGCTAAGAGCAGTGTCCTTTTGTTGTTTTGTTTGTTTCTTCCTTTGAGCGTTTAAAAAATAAATTCTGTATAGAGGTAAATAGATTATTCACTCTGAAGCTGCTTTGTTAAAATAGTCCCACCAGCTAGATATTTTTGTTAAGAGATCTCTACATACTTTAAAAAAATAATCTGTTATTAAGTGATCAAAACAATCTGAGATATTTAGAATGGAACATTTATAGAATGCAAAATCTTTTGATTGGCCTCTCCTCTGCCATTGGGAAGACATCTTCAGTAATGTATGACACCAAGTTCATGGCCTAAAAGGCAATTCTCAGTTGTAACCATAGCCCAGTGTTAGCAATAATGGTGTATCTTACTTGAAACAACAACAAACACCAGAAAAAGAAACCCAGGACAGCTGTGTGGCTACTTTCCTCCTGGCTTCTCTTTTGTGCTAGAATTATTCAATTTTGTACTAGCACAAACTTGGACCACCTTAGTTAACATTGAATTTTACCACCAAGAAGACCAATTGCTAACATATTGTAAGAGCCAGACTTCCTCAGTTCGATGTAACAAGGCTCAGTCATTTTGACCCTTTGAATTGGGTGTTTGGGACAGGGGTGGGGGAGGGGCTGATCACTGGGATGCTGCATCATATACTAGACCCCAAGGATGTACCCAGTTCTGAAATTTGCTTAGATTTCTTTCTCCACCTTGTTTGTTGGTAAAATAACCAAACCTTTATTCTAAGTATTTTCAAAGAAAATCCCCTTCCCCTCTGCATGTCTAATCTAGTAAATAGGCATTTAGACTAGAACCTTACACATTTGCCCCTTGTTGACTCCGGTCTCACCCCACCTCACCTCCTCTGCTACTCCACCTCCTACCAGTGTTTATTGGTAGTGTGGGTTTTTCTCCTCCTTTGGTAAAGAATGTACAGGGTCAGAAGAATGCACTCTGGGAACTGGATCTGATACAAGAGAGCTCTGTGCGTGTAGATCGTATGCTTCCCTGGCTAGCACACTATAAACAAAGGCTGGAGCTGGAGAGATGGCTCAGTGGTTAAGAGCACTGACTGCTCTTCTGAAGGTCCTGAGTTCAAATCCCAGAAACCACATGGTGGCTCACAACCATCCATAATAAGATCTGACACCCTCTTCTGGTGTGTCTGAAGACAGCTGCAGTGTACTTACATATAATACATAAGCAAATATTTTAAACAAAGGCTGGCTCGTCCCCAAAGCCGTCACTTACTGTATGATTCCCACGTAGTTCTCAAGCTCTGACAAGGGAGCTTTCCTCCAGTTTTTTTTGTATCCAATCACGAGAGTGTTAGGCTTCATTCTCCCCAAGCCTGAGGCCTAAACAGAGGACATACACACACGAGTCATCCTGACCACCAGTAAAATACTACGGCAACTGACAAATGATGTCAAAGATCACTGAAGTAATGTTCTGAAGATTCTGAAGATTAGATTACATCTTAATGCGTGTCCTTCATGCCCGTACCCAAGCATAAAATAGGAAGATCAGCTTTAAATCATCCCAGTCATAAATGGATTTCAAATGACAGGAATGTAGCCTTGCTAAATTAGCAGTCATTTGCATTACTTCTGACACACTCATTAAAATGGCTCAATAATTTAAAGTCAAGCAAGTGTTGGCTTAACGGTCGCTGTGCAAGTTATGGCAATGGTTCAGATCCCATTCCACCTGTGATGTCCAAATTGACGTCAGCAATAAAAACCCACATTTCAGAGATCTCTGTATACAAGGACCATTGATGACTGAGCTGCATTTCTCAGACATAATGCTTTTGTGTGACTGTGTCTTTAGCTGTGACATTTCATATCAGAAACTCCAGTCATTTTTAGAAGACAAGATACAACTTCCAGTTAATCACATTTAATGTGGTAATATTATCAAGCCTGTATTAATTGCAAAGTGATAGTTGAGGCACTGGTGGTAGGAGGTTGGAATAGTGTGGCGGAGACAAGATATACATTAGCAATTGTAGCTCAAGAATAAATGCAACAGCGCCCTGTGGAAGTACCAAGGGAGACCTGTGTTCCATCTGATGTCTCACAGCTTCATAGGGAGGTGCATTTATTCTAAATCTTCAAGTTTAATTAGATATTGACAAACAAAAATAAGGAGAGCTAAGCATAAAGAAAGGTCACCTAGGTCATGAACCTACTAAAGAAATTACCAGGACTAGCCATTCTAGGACACACAGTCGTGTACAGAAGGACCTGGGTGGAATCAAGGATTGCTAACAAGAGCCTGTCCTTTTGCACAGTTGGCATATGCTTCGTGTGAATCTGCATGTTCATTTTTTTACATTTATTTGTGTATTTCTTTACTTTCATTTTCATGACTATTTTAATATTTAAAAAATTTGTTGACAAATGTACTCATGTCTAAGCTGAAATCTAGGCATTTTCATTGTCCCTTGTCCCCTCTCTACCTCTTGCCTCCTGCCAAAGCTCTTCTTCCTAACCGGCTGCCACCAGTTTCAATGGCCATCTTCATGGCCATCTTCATAGCCTACTGATTTTAAAATGTGGTCACTTACATAAGCATGAATATATGTGAGGCTACTAACTGGACACAGTCAACTTACAGGTGAATACACCACTGAAGAAAATGGCCTCCCTCCTCCAGCACCTATGTCCTTCTGGAAGGGGTGCAGCCTTATGAGCCCCCTCCCCATATACAATGAAATGGTTACAGGTCAGATTTTGTATAGGCCTTATGCAGGTAACCACAGTTGCAGTGAGTTCACGGGTGTGATGCCCATGTCATGTCTAGGAGACAATGTTTTGTAGCAGCCCAGACCTCGGCCATTCTTACATTCTCTTACATTCTCTATCGCCCTTTCCTATGATGTTCATGGGCCTTGGAGGGGGTGATATTAATAACCCTTTTAGAGACCAGCACCCCACAGAAATTTATTCGTTATACTTAATTAGTGCTGAGTCTCATCATGAGGTAACAGCTATTGCAAAGAGAAGCTTTTCTGATAAAGGCCAGGACCAGCACTGATCTATGGACATAAACATCCTGTCAATTTAGTGAAACAAGAAAAGCACTCTCTCCTTTGGGGTCTATGATCTTTCTATCTATAAGCTCTTGACCAGGTTCATATTAAAAGGCAGGAGTTCCCTTCTATAGAGTAGGCTTCAAATCCAATGAGAAAGTGGTTGGTTTTCTCCTTAACAGTCATGCCACTGTTACACAAGTAGGCATATCTTGCCAGTCAGGTTATTATTATAGAACTCCTAGAAAGAAGTTGTGACTACTAAGGCTGATAAACTGAGTCAGTGCTGTGAAGAGGTTGGAATGGTGCAAGTTCAGAGCCAATCTATCTCCCAGATAACCATTTATTGTTTTCCTCCATGCTATCTAACATCCTTGGGGCCATTGGATAACTAATTTGAAATATACAAATGTTACATTTGGAGAGCCTCTTGAATTGTTTTAAAGATTTTTTTCTCCAAATTACAGAGGTGAGAACTGAAGAACAAGTTTCTGTAGTCACCACAAAAGTAGAAGAGGGAAGACAAAGGCAAAACCAGGGGATGGATAGAAGACTTCAGCGTGTAGCCATAGAAATGATCACACTTATTTAATGTTCCAGAAATAATTCCCAAGGCTGGGGAGATTTTTACGCCCTGGCCCACAAGCACTTATTAGTGGAGGCTAGGAGCTGCACATCCATCATTTGCAAAAGAAAAAAAGAGGAAAAGTGCCCAAGTGGACCATAGTTACCTACTGTATAAGACACACAATTTTGAAATTTCAATAGGGTTCTGGAAGTCCTCAACTATCAGAGCACATCTGCGTTTCAGTGAGCATTAGCACAGAAGGATGTTGGCCAAAAAATGTCTGATTTTCCCTTTCCAGTGGATCATTCCTAGCTCACAGTAGTAGACTTTGTTCTAGCTCCCTATCCTGAGGTCCCTGACCACGCCGCCTTCATCTCTTACACTTCGTGTGCCTGGCCTCACTCTAGCCGTTGGTTTTAGGAGCTTCATCTACCTGGATGCTGTCTTCCACCTCTGTGCTCACTCCCTGCCTTACCTGAAGGAGACTCCGGACACCGTCCCTGAAGCAGTCTGCCGCCACTGCAGCATAAAAAGCCTTGATTTTGTTCTTTATAAGCCAGGCCTGTTTTTTAGCCATGCCGCTGTTCATCTCCTTAACACACAGCTTGCGAGGTCCCTATATAGGACACAAGAGATATTGGTTAGAAGGCCTGCTATGCTATGTCACACTACTGTTACCAGGTTATAATGAACCAGTAAAGCCCGATTACATTAGAAGATGAGACGGAGGCAAAAGCACCTCCTTAAATGAGGTTTGCCCAGAACCTTGTTTTGGGAGAGGACCTGTACTGTTCACATGATTTACTTACACCTCCAAATGTCCAGGCGTATTAACACCCACTTAAATAACTGCCTTGTGCAGAATGGAAGGAAAATCCAAGGGTGTAATAGAACACAAGGGAAATGGGATGTGATCAAAGAGGCTCAGGATGAATTCACAATCATCCTATGATTCAACAGTGAGAGCCATGTTCACGAACCTCAAAGAAATTTCAGCCAGATCCCAATGTCAAGAACAGACAGAGCTCTGAGACCCAGAGCATTCTGGACCATAAATTCTGCCTCAAGACACAGATCCTGACAGTTTTGTAAGTGCCTATCACTGCCTTTTGATTGCTAAGAATTCCCTTATATCATTCTTCCCTTGATTTTATAGTTTACATTTATAGTTGGGCAAGTTAATGCTTCTTCCTCATTCAGTGAATCTGGTGGGAACAAAAGATCACAAGTCTATGTCTATGATGTAAGGGGAGTGAGAGAAGCTGAGGGAGAGGGAGGAGGCATGGTGGTGCTGAAGCACCTTGTATTCGCAAGCTTATATTCTGGTGACCCTGTGTGCACCCAGCAACTCTTCTCCCATAGAGGTCCAGGGCAGTTCTTCTCGGCTCATGTTTTAATTCAGCTCAAAAGGCATTTCTGGTTATTGCCTTTGTGTTTGGCAGGACAGATGAAGCACCTACTTTTTTCAGTCTATAATGAGAGTTGTATTTTGCTTGGATGCCGTACATTCCATACAAGTCCCCTGAGATCTTGCTAACACAGTGGACAATCTCTAGAGGGGCTGGAGTGGAGCTTAAGCGTCTGAATGTGTCATAAGCTTCCAGGTGACATTGATGTTATTGGGTCCACACACTGCATTAAAGTGTCACTCTTAAAAGTCTTTGATGGGAAACAAAGGATTTGGGGATATAAGAAAACTTATCTAACCCCAAGCTTGTCTACTTTGGAGTTCATGGGTTATCTCGCAGATCTGAAATTTTATTCTGGACATGGGGATAAACACCCCATTTCCTGCATGGTTATTTAAGTAAAAAAGGTCTCTAGTACTAAGCTTGAAAAGTACTAGGTCCTACCTACAGCTGACTTCTATCAGTGTAAATGGGTATTTATAATCTCACAGAAACTCCAGGCTAATTCTACACTGTCTTTTCTCTGCTGCAGCTGGAACTGAGCTGGAATAAAACTCTAGGAGACAGAATGCTGGGTTTAACTGTGCCTCTGGACTGACTCCCTGATACAACAGGCATCCTCTCTTGAGGACAAATATATTTATCAAATAAGGCAATTGCTGGGTCATCACTGCCAAGTATAACAGCTCCTATCTATATATTGTTATTCAATATTTGCAATGGAGTTCATATTCAGAGAGCCTTAGTATGCATATATGTGTAAAATAAATATCACTAACATTTATGTTGATTGCATATTGAAATACATTTTGGACATATTTGAGTAAAACAAGAGAAATTATTAAAAATAACATGATCTATCTTTTTGTCAATTTAATTGTCAATCAGAAAATTTTAAATTATACATGTAGCACATACTATACTTCTATCATATAGCAGTAGTTGGGTTCTGGGGCCCTTCCATTTTAGAATTCTATATAAACTAAATCATGTTCTTTGTGTAGTTTGCAGTTTTCTAGTATATGTCTTAGAAGTTGCCAATATTTCAAAAGCAATTGGATTGTCATGTATTAGTCAAAAAACAAGAACCTTCAATGATGATGGAAAAGGTCAAGACATCAGGAGGGTGGTTATTGAACCAGAAGTCCTGGACCAGAGAAAGACATGCTATTAGAGGAGAAGCTTCACTCAGACTCCAGGATGTCAGCACATTTAATCTCCCAGTCCCTCCTTGGGTACTCTAGCCTTCACCCACCAGAAGAAGAAAGAAGAAGAAAAAAGAAGAAAGAAGAAGGAGGAGGAGGGGGAGGAGGAGACAAAGGACTATTGAGGGTCATTTACTGTTGACAACAACCATCAGATAGAAGTACAACCAATAACTAGAAAGATGGTAGACCATCGGAATTCTGAGCTACCCTGCAATGGCTGTAAGCCCCTGGGGAAAGTGGTGCTTATTTAAAGAAACAGTCTAATATATGTCCATTAGTATTACAAAAATCTGGATTAAACATTAATTGTGTCAGAGAGATTTATTTTAATGACTGAATTTGCCATACTGAGAACTCATAAAAATATTTCATATGGAATCTCTTTTTGCTAAAAGGGATTATGATGTCCTGGTAGCAAACTTATTAATATGAAACTAGACTGTAATGCAAATGTAAGGAGGTTAAAAACTAACAGGAGGGGAGACATCCTGGAACATGATTACCAATATTCAAATACATCTCAAAAATGGATTCTACCATCCGATTAATATATTACAGAGATTAACTTCTCAAGCATGAGCCCATGAATTAATTTCCCAATTTGAACAATGAAACTTTGAGAAATTAGCACATTTATATATCAACTTATGCTTCTACATATTGAGTCTCCTGACTTTGCTTTCATTACTTCTGTGGCTGGACCTAAAAGGCTAATTTTTCCCTTTTTCTGATTTGGTACCATGTATCCTAGAGCCTATTCATAGATAATTTCATTCTTCCTATATTTGATCATCTTATTATTTTATTAACATTTCTCTGTGTAACAGTTTTGCCTATTCTGGAACTCCCTCTGTAGATCAGGACGCCCTCGAACTTACAGATATCTGCCTGCATTTGTCTCCCAGATGCTGGGATTCAAGGATACTATGTGCTATCATGGTTGGGCTTTATTAACATCTTGATAGAGTCCTACTGACATAAAGAACTTAGTGTTCCTCATCTGAAATTTTGAGGCTGAGTAAGAAAAAGACAAGAGGAGGGAGGAAGAGAAAGGAGCCATTGGAGAATGGCTGAATGAGTTAGGTGAATACCGGGTCTGGCAATCTGCTCTCTGGACTTGAGAGCATCTAGGTTTTATTGAAGACGACATAGTTCAGTAATGAAATTAGCAACTCTCATATTCCCATAATAATAACATCAACAACATTATCAATAATAACAAAGAAAGTTAATCCAGAATTCAGTATTTGAAAGACACAGAACAGTGTTTGAAAGCAAGTATAATTCTCACAATGACCTTAAAACAGGTTCCTTCTTATTCAGAGAGACTAAACTATGCGTGTAAGGGAATTGACTAGTAAATGTCAAAACAGTGATTCTGAACTTGACTATTAGTTTCAAAGGCACAGGGGAAAATGCCTCCTAGAATGGAAAACACAATCTCGCTTCCTTTTCCATTGTCACTACTTAACATTTCCACAAGGCTGGCTGAACCATCATCTGCATACATTGGGGAAAATTTTCCAGTGCTATGCTGCCTCTGCCTGCATCCCTCTCCATCTGTTTCCTTGGAGAAATGATTGACAGATGAGTCTTGAATCTAAAAATGCATCCACAGCTTAAGGAGTTTATAGGAAGCAACTAACCGGGAAGGCTTTAATTGATGCAATAACTGTTTTCTGTTCCCAAGAGAACTTGAGCACTGGGAAGCAGGACTCATGGGCCTTTCACGGAGATATCAGCACAACAAATGAAGTGCTGTCCAACACATGTGTGAAACTACAAGATCACCCGCTAAGGCCCCTGCTTCTCAGGATAGGGTCTTCTAGGACCATAGTCCTTTTGGCAGTTAAAGACTCAAAGGGTTAATTAAAAGCAGGGTTTCTTATCTCTGTGGAAGATCTTTTCTCCCTTGACATTATATGACTGTTTATATTTCTTGTTCATCTCTCCAGTCCTGAAGATATTATATTTCTTGCTAAACCAAATTTTCTCTAAATTGCTGGAGAAGAAAAACACCCCAAACTGCTTATTCCATCAAAACCGGTTCCTATATTATATTGGCCAAAATGAAATCCACTAATCTCGGGCACTAAACTTGATAATAAGAGAGAAAGGCTCTTGATAAGTTTTTAATAAATCCTCTGGAGTCACAGTTGGCCATAACTTAACCTGTCAATCTTGCCCACCCAGTAGCTCTCTCTCTCCACCCGCTACTGGATAACTGTATTTAGTTATAGTGTTTGAGTTACTGTCATCTAAGCAGATGGGAAAGAGACTGTGGCCAACTTCCACATCATTAGGATATTGCTAAGTTTCAAAAGACATCTGAGTGTTTCTTGGGGTGGCATATAGTAAAATAGTCCAGCACATCACTGCAGTGTGGACTGGCCTCTGGCCAAGACTTCCTCACACCCACTCCTTGGCAGATACTGGAAGTGTAACTAGTGATCTTTGATTGTGCCCCAGAGGTCAGACTGCCTCGGCTTTCTCCTCCTGGCCTAACAAGAGGCACCCTGACAGGCCTCCTCAGCCATCTCAGTTGGCATTTTCTTGTCAGGATAACCCAGCCCTTGATTTCAATTTTCCTGTCTCATTTCCCAGTTAGTAAAATGGAAACAAGCATCTCTTTGTTTTCTGCCTCTAATGGGTTTGTGCTTGTGGATCAAGTAAGAAACTGGAAAAATGCTTTGAAGAACAGGTAAGTATTTAGTAATAGAAATGTGTGTCGGTAAAGATGTCAACTCAGAAAGACACACTGAGAGCATGGGGGCAGAGTGAGAAGAGGGGAGAAAGAAGACGAGGAGACATACAGAGGCAGGCTGGTACGGTGTTACCAGCTAGACTTAGTTTTCATTCTAATTTCAATGTTTTCTTCCCATTTGGAGAATTGGTAAATAATTATGGTTGACTTTTTAGCATCTATTTTGAATACCTCCAATGAGCTATTAGTCCTCAATATGTTCCTTGAATAAAAGAGAATTAGATCAATTCTGACTGTTTGTCAAAGGCACAGAAAACTTAGCTCAATTCCCAGGGTATCTGTAGTGACATCACAATTACCAAGACATGGGCTGGGGAGATGGCTCAGCGGTTAAGAGCACCTGACTGCTCTTCCAGAGGTCCTGAGTTCAATTCCCAGCAACCACATGGTGGCTCACAACCATCTGTAATGGGATCTGATGCCCTCTTCTGGTGTGTCTGAAGAGAGCAATGGTGTACACATATAAATAAACAAACAAACAAACAATTACCAAGACATTTCATCTGAGTTCCATGTGTGGTCATTTAAGGCCATCATATCTGCTTCCTTCTTGTTGGCTTCCATAGACTAGTTAATGCTCTGGTCTGATTTGATCAGCCCAGATGCCTTCCTTTTATTAAGGAGCCAGCTCAGTTCTCGACTCAAAGACTATCATTTAAGGATATTTATAACTTTTAGTTGGTCTTCTAAGAAACAAGAAATATATTTCAGGAGGCTGGAGAGATGGCTCAGCAGTTTAGAGCACTGACTGCTCTTCCGAAGGTTCTGAGTTCAAATGCCAGCAACCACATGGTGGCTCACAACCATCCGTGATGAGATCTGACACCCTCTTCTATGGTGTCTGAAGACAATTACGGTGTACTTACAAATATAATAAATAAATAAATTAAAAAAAACAAATATATTTCATCTATCTATATACATTCACAATTATAATTTTTGTGTTTTGTTTTAATTTGTTTGTTTGTTTTTTCCAGTCCCGAATCAAGGAGATGAACACCCCAAACTGCTTATTCCATCAAAACCGGTTCCTATATTATATTGGCCAAAATGAAATCCACTAATCTCGGGCACTAAACTTGATAATAAGAGAGAAAGGCCTTGTTTCTTCTCTTTCCTAATACTGTAGGTATCTTCTGTGCTACCTAAAACAACCCACTGTGAGCAGAGAGGGAAAAGCACTGCTTTTGGATGAAGTGACTCTTACCACGAAGACTTCGCAGCAGATGCAGAGGCCACTATTCTTCGTAAAAGCATGGGTTATATCCAGGAGAGCAGGCCTTGTCATGGGTCCGCCTGTTAAGACAATGCACTGGGGTCTGAAAGCAGAGAAGCCGTGAGAATTGACCAGTGCAGCATGTGAGCCCAGAACCCTCCAAGGAAATAAGAGGCTTAGAAAACTGGGAGAAATGGGACACCCCTTCCTTGATTATTTCTTGAATTTCCCACCAGAATTCTTGAGTTATCTTGACTATATCTTGCCATCTTAGTATTTTTCATTTAATTAATCACAGCAAAAGTATGAAGTAGGGAAAGGGTAGTCCTGTATCCTGGGTTCCCTTGTCTTCCCTTTGTGGGCAATATGTCACCCCAAATCTCCCTCTCTCATCCATATTTTCATTTATCTGCCTTGCTAGCCCATGTTGTGAGGCACCATCTAAAATAATAAATAAAACTAATGAAGATCTAAGATTACAACTTCTCTGCAGGGAATTCATTACATCATGAAGATGGGATTCTTCTTCATGAAGAAGCCTCAGATTGACAGGAGATAAAAACCAATGATTAAGATGCACAAGGACCTGGGGAATGTCCCTCTGAAGCCACATCCTTCAGGCCTTTCTGTGTCTAGGCCTGGAAAAGAACATGGCAGTGTGAGGCACTGTGGCACCCAGAGGGCAGAGCGCAGAGCAGAAGGGGAAACACATTTATTTCTGTCCTTAGAAACAGTGTGGATCAGGCCTCTGCTGTTGTGAAATGTGACTTTGCATGTTTGAAATGTGCCCACAGAATGTGTGGACACTCCGATGCATTTGGTTCCTCTAAGGAAAGCCACTCGTAATGTGGAACACCGTGGGGGACCCCAAAGCCGATTTTACCTGAAGTTTTTCACATGGTCTTCCACTGTGGTTAATTCCAGAGCGTTGTCTAAAGCGCTCACATAGGACAGAGCCTGTGTGGAGGAGCCCCAGTTCACATCTGCGGACAAAGGAGGAAATGGTACTCCCCCAGATTGACCTTGCTTTTTTCTGTATGCATTGAATAATTTTTAATTAGCCATTCTCTCTTGCAACTTTTCTTGCCTATGCAGTGATAAGAATCCAAGATAGATGAAATACAACAGTGTTTCCTGGAAAGAGTGTTACACCCTCCCATGAGCACACATGTGGATCCTACATCCCCAAGAGCACCAGTGTGAATCCTACACCCCCAAGAGCACCAGTGTGAATCCTACACCCCCAAGAGCACCAGTGTGAATCCTACACCCCCAAGAGCACCAGTGTGAATCCTACACCCCCAAGAGCACCAGTGTGAATCCTACACCCCCAAGAGCACCAGTGTGAATCCTACACCCCCAAGAGCACCCATGTGAATCCTACACCCCCAAGAGCACCAGTGTGAATCCTATACTCCCAAGAGCACCCGTGTGAATCCTACACCCCCAAGAGCACCAGTGTGAATCCTATACCCCCAAGAGCACCCGTGTGAATCCTACACCCCCAAGAGCACCAGTGTGAATCCTACACCCCCAAGAGCACCAGTGTGAATCCTACACCCCCAAGAGCACCAGTGTGAATCTTTAGGCAAGAGACTGCCTTCCAGCAGGGATCACACTGTAAGTCTGAAGCCCCAGAAACCTTGCTTAGTAGAAAGGCTACATGATGGTGGCGATGTAGGAGAAAGGTCAAGGCCTTCACAAAGTCTCAAATTGGAAACAAAAGAGGGATTTCTGTCTGCAAGAGTAGTGTGTGCACAGAAGTATATTTATATTTTGAGTGGCATTGCTGAACAGCTTGGGAATTTTTACTTGTGGGAGTCATGAGGAGAGTTTAGGCTCCTTAGGAAGTGTCTCAGTCTGACCTGACAGAAACCAACCTTCAAAAGAGGGAGCTCAACACTCTACCCTGCCTCAAAAACAGCAAGTTTAAAAGATTAAATGGACTTTTCAAGTTTTGTGATAAGACTTGCCAGAGATGATCTGACAGACCTGTCTATGACAGTCTTTCAGGCCTTGCTTTGCAGGGTGAAGACAGTGAGTGTTTTATCTGAAGACTGAACAGAGTGATATGAAGTGTTGATCATGTACCAGACAAGCATGCCTTAGGACATCCATTCTTTGCTTTTTTTATTATTATTGTGCATGAGTATGAGTGGGAACAAACATGCCACAGCAATGCATGCCATAGCACATGCATGTCACAGTACATGCATGCCATAGCACATACATGCCACAACACATGCATGCCACAGCACACTCATGCCACATCTCATGCATGTCACAGCACACTAATGGCACAGCACATACATGCCACAACACATGCATGCCATAGGACACTCATGCCACATCTCATGCATGTCACAGCACACTAATGCCACAGCACATACATGTCATAACACATGCATGCCACAGCACATATATGCCACAACACATGCATGCCACAGTATACTCATGCCACAGCACACTCATGCCACAGCACATGCATGTCATAGTACATTCATGTCACAGTACATGCATGCCACAGCACACTCATGCCACAGCACATGCATGTCATAGTACATTCATGTCACAGTACATGCATGCCACAGCACACTCATGCCACAGCACATGCATGTCACAACATACTCATGTCACAGCACATACATGCCACAACACATGCCTGGCACAGAACATGCATGGCACAGCACATTCATGCCACAGCACACATGCCACAGCACATGCATGGCACAGCACATGCATGGCACAGTATATTCATGTCGCAGCACATGCATGCCATACCATATTCATGTCACAGCACATGCATGTCACAGCACACGGATGCCATAACACATGCTTGGGGGAGGGTGAGAGAACAAGATTTAGGAGAAGGGAGTTTTCCTTCTAAAATAGGCTCAAATGATTCAAATCATCAAACTTATGTGGCAAATATTTCACTTACTGAACTAAATTGCTGTCCTGATGTTCATTATTTTGGGGCTAAAACCTCTATTAGTCAATTCAACATTCATATGTAAAAGAACAAATCTCACTCAAACTACACCTTATACTGCTCCTTACAGTAGATAATAGATCTTAATCAATTACCAAAGTACCAAAAGTTCTAAATGTTTGTGCCCTTGGGTTGAGGAAAGAAGCCTCAGATCGCACATACAAAAAAAAAAAAAAAAATACAAATGAAAAAGATTAAAAAAAGAAAAATCAATTAATTTTAATAAAAGCTACGAACTTGTATTAATAAAAACAACCAGGGCAAAGAGAAGCCACAGGCCTGGGGGAAATAGAAAGTACACACTGCAAAGGGAGCCAGAATACACTAGGAAGCCTCACAACTGAGTTAGAAAACAACAACAAAATAGGCATAGTTTTAAGTAGCTACTTAATAAGATACATGAATGGCAAGATTCTCAATGTCATTAGTCACTGGGGAAATGCAAATTGGGCAATTGAAGTGAAAATTTCTGATTTCTTTGGAGACTCGGTTATGTCATGTGTTTTTTGTTTTTTTGTTTTTTTTCTGGGATCTATCTTATGAGAGGATGTTTTGCTGAGAGCAGACACGTGGTATTTTTATGGAAGCTGTCTTATGAAAGGACACATGATGTTTTGCTGGAGGGGATGCTTATGTATGATGTTTAGAAAGAATATAAATATAACTCCACAGACAGTGAGAGGATGCTCTTGCATTGGTTTGCCTTGCAATGCTTGGCTGGTGTTCAATGGTCTTTGCTTGTTGAGACTTCAAGGATAGTAACTAGCCAAAGAGCGTCTCATGGTATTCTGGCTGGTTCTTGTCACTTGCACAGACTCATGCCAATTTGGTGGAGCCTTGTGGTTTCTTCTGGATTGAGCATCTGCTGCTGATTTGTTTGGTGTTTCAGAATGGACTAGACTGCTGATATCCTGACAATGAAGACTGGAAATGCCCCCAAAAACTATTTCTAAACAGCCTCACATCCCTGTTTCCTTTGAGCAGTTCATTTTTCCTCTACCTCTAGTAGGTGGACTAGGAGGTAGATTGAAGCCTTTAAGAACCCTTATTAAAGTATGTTTCTAAAAATCTAAGTCTACAGACAACAGTGGTGAAGCTTATGCCTCTATTAAAAGGACTTTAAAAAAGCAGCTGACATGCTTTTTAAAGTCTACATGCTGCCAAGGGTGAGGCGTGACTAGGGCACCAGTGTAAACTGCTGTTTGGAATGGAAAATAGTATTGCTACTCTGGCAGACAAGCTGGCAGTAAAGTGACATACACCATGTAGAAGAAGCTTACTCTTAGGCATTTACTCAAAAAAGTGAAAACAGAGATCCACTTAAATTAATCCTTAGTCTTCAAGAACTCTATGTTAAGGTCGTGCATGCATTCTCAATTCACTCCCGTTCTTCTCCCTGGAGCCTCCTTCTCTGGCCCTGGCACTAACCACCTCCACGTGGCTTGATGTCGATTTAGAATTCCTTTGTTCACTCAACAAATATTTACTAAACTCATGCAGAGTACTTGGCTCTGTGAACACGAGCTATGAACCAAGAAGGGGTTTGCACAACTCCAAGCCTGCTCATCCTTGTCCTCTTCCCAGCAGTGTGTTTACACTGCCCTTAGGATACATTAGGCTGGGCTACAGCTAACTGCCTCTCTGAGTCTGAGAACGTCTTGAGGACAGGGTCTTATTTCATTAGGATGCTAGAAGGTGCTAGAAGGGAACACTTGTGAGGTTTGGATTCTGCTCTATCATACCCTGACTCTTATTTTGGCAAATGACCAACACTTTGAACTCCAGTTTCTTCATCTCTATAATAAGCTTCCCATCACTAACTTGGCAGCATCACCGTGAGGATTAGATGAGCACACTGGGTGTGTGGTGCTCCACGGGGCTAATTATCATTGTCCGTAAGGAACACGGCACTGTGATGAACTGCCTTGCACACACTACATGTAAGCACACAGAAGCTGCATGACAAACATCCAATGGATTGGTAGAGAGAGCCGTGGACGTGCATCCTCGGTGGCCTTCGTTCTCTTACCTGGCTTCTTATAAGTCACATAGATATAAAGGAATAACTCAATGACATAGGTGATGACAGCCGCCCACCAGTTGATGACAAACATGACTGCACAGCACAAAATCGCTCCAAAAAGAGATACCCACATGTTGTAAATCCCATATGCCGGCCTCCATCCTGGAAGGAGAAATAATGTAGAAAAAAATTGCACACATCAATGCTACTGTACTACTCTGTGTCATAAAAGTGCAGATAGCGTGTCTTTCCCTGGCATAAAAATTATAGTTTTTAGGTCCACGTCCTAGCTCTCAACTGTTTTTTTCTATGATTTTGGATTCTTGGTCTACAAAAGCAGTATTTGTACCAAAGATGATGCTGTAAACTTTGGGAAATAAAACATCTGAAAAGTAGACGGTCACAGACCCCTCTGTGCTTCCTGCGAGTCCCAGTTGTTCTTCCAAACTACCAAACCTCAAGCATCTAAAATCAACACCATCAGGAATCTAAAGGAAGAGGGTGTGTTGGAGAAAGTGGTGTCCTGGCAGAGCTGAGGTAGAAGAACATCCTGTCTTCCCAAGAGCTGGTTATAACAGTGGGTTTTTGCTCCGTTTGCAGAGCAATAGAGGCAGCCTGCCTCTATTATCCTAAGAAGACAATGTTTACTCTGCCAGAAGCAATAACCTTACAGAAGAGGGGAAAGTTTGCTATCCGCGGCCCTTAAGCACAACACATTAATATATACAACATTATATTTTAGGGCTGCCACAGTTCCTATACACACAGATTTCTATGTCTTGTTAGTTTTCTGAAGTGGAAGAGCCTATGAAACAGCTCAGGCAGGATGGGAAAACCTGATTTGTAGGACACATTCAGTCAGTGGGTTAATTCAACTTTAAATCTGAAGTCACTGAAACTCAGCGGGAGTCTGTCTAGAGGAGCAGTTCCCGTAATGACCACAAGGGGGAAACATCACTCCAGGAACGCCATTAGAGAAGCCCCAGGTGTTCTTAGGTCGGCTTCCTTTCAGAGCCAGAGGATGGAGGTCAGGTGAGCGGAGAGGGGGAGGGGTGGATTTTGAGAGTCATTTTGGGGTTTGTCTATCTACAGGTGTCTTCCTGCATACTTAAAAAAAATGTTTTCTTCTCCTTGTTTCTCCTATTAGTCCTTCTCACACTTCTGATAATTATAGTTGGCTTGTTTTTTTGTTTTTTGTTTTTGTTTTTTAAATTAACAAAACCTGGCACAGGATTATAGATTTGCGTTTAAAGACAAACCACACTAAACTAAACATGTTCAGTTATTTTCTGTAACCCAGTGGCCTTGGGTGGACACAGGCTCCTCAACCTTTTTGCAGACAGCAGTGTCAACGAGCGGAGGATGAGGGTAAATTGTAAGAGTACTTAATTTATTTAGTAGCTTGCACGAAAGTCTTCACAGTGAAGAACTTCCTGAGAGTCATATGACCCTTAGGTGACTTTCTGGAGGGGTCAGAAGGACAGAGAACAAGCTAGAGGTGAGGGGTGATGAGCTAGCAGAGTGCTCTTGGCTGTGGAATTTTAAACGATTTAAGAGCACATCCCAACTGTGTCCCGATGCCCCTGGCGTGGGTGCTGCGGTAGATCTGCATTGCCCAAATTCAGCAGGTAATTATAGGAACTGCTCATCCTTCTCCTCTGCACCATGGGCAGGAAACAAATTGATAGTGAGGAGGTCTCAAATATATACATTTATTCCACTCCTGTGGTCACTTTTACCCTGGAAATAAATAGTGGTGTTTTTCTACTGCTGAAATAAATGTGGTTTCTCTTGCAATGAATAATTTATTGCCACAGGACAAAATTGACTTTACGGTTGGTCAAAAAGGCCATTGCTCATGATTCCTTTTCTATTTCGGAAGTCATCCCCCAACTCCCCAAAATAAAGTGGATTACGCTGCCTACAAAGATATACGGAAACATAAAAGCACAGATTGAACACTTTTCACGGACTTATTTCATTTATCAAGACAAACTAACTGTTTGCTTAGGCTTATGTTTCCATTTTGGCTTACCTGGAGATTTGGCATACGAGGCATGGAAGCAGGAGAAATTAATAAGCGCATACGAGGCCAGGAAGAAGTTGGAGATGATGGGCGCAATGACGTTCAGCTCCGCTGCAAGAGAAACAGAAGCATGCTTGAGCAGGAGAGGGCGCCGGGCAGCTGCTAGGGCCCAGAAGCTCCGCGTTTGCTGGAAATTGAAAGCATAGCTCGCATCTGTCAAAGTTTAAGAAGGTAGTGGGTTTTTGTTTTTTTATGGCTATATACATACTTACAGCCAAGGGTTCCACGGAATGAGACTCAACAAAACCCACCAGTTAGGAAACAGACAATCCAAACCTATGTCTATAGAAGGTCTAAGCACATCAAGAACTCCTCTATAGAAATTTCACATGCACCAAATCCTGGATTCATTGTCTGCTATGTAAACAATTAAGAGGCTCTGTAGGATGGAGATCCATGTGCTTCTCAATGGTTTTAGTGGTGATAATTATATATATATATATATATATATATATAAAGTGGATTGATCACATTTCTAGGTTAATATCCACTTTTCAGTGAGTGCATACCATGATTGATCTTTTGAGACTGGGTTGCCTCACTTAGTATGATGTTCTCCAGATCCATCCATTTGTCTAGAACAGGGAAGTGGGAAGGGTTGGATGGGGGAATAGGGGGAGGAAAGAGGGCTTATGGGACTTTCGGGGATTAGGGAGCCAGAAAAGGGGAAATCATTTGAAATGTAAATAAAAAATATATCAAATTTAAAAAAGTGAATTGATCATTTAAATGCTGAAGAAGGGGACTGGTAAGATGGTTGGTAGGTAATGGTTTGCTCCTGGAACTGGGCCTGCAAAATCTGGGCTTTCAGAGATATTCTAATGATTCCAAGAGGCTGGTCAAGGAGCTACATCCGAGGACACACTGGGACACACAATTCTGCTTGCCAAATCACATGCATTCACACACAAACACACTCAGGCACTCACACACAAACATGCTCAGGCACTCACACACAAATGTAATAAAACATTAAGATGCAGCAAAGGGCAAAAGTTTGAAGTCTTGATTTCTATATTATTGGAATCTCACTATATAAACTATCTTTATTTAGTTTCTTAAACATCTAAAAAATTTAATTGGAGTTATATGTAGCCCCTTTCCAGCTGCATAGACATTGTATAAGGCAAATAAATTACAGTTGCTCCTAGAGTTTCACATACAAAGAAGAACCCTTAGTTTTGGTCTTAAGGGAGAGCAAGGATTGTATGACAAATATGCCTTTTCAATATCATGTGGCTGCTTCTAGATTGCTTGGTGAAGGCAACCAAACACAGTTCAGGTAAATGATTTTCAAAAGACTTAGTTTAGGGGGGACTTGAGGAGCTTGTAAAATGCAGGTTCCAAATCCTCAGTGATTCTAACTTAGCAGTCCTGGAACTGGGCCTGCAAAATCTGGGCTTTCAGAGATACTCTAGAGATTCCAAGAGGCTGGTCAAGGAGCTACATTTGAGGACATACTGGGATACACAATTTTGCTTTCCGTTCAGAGCTATCAGGCTAGTGCATAGAGCGGGATCTGCTGTGTTTAGAGCATATTTTCTTGGAGGAAGGGTTCAGTTGTATTTGGCTGGATGGGTTTCTAATATTCAGGTTCAGAGAACAAACAGAAGGGTAGATCCTCCCTCACTTCCCAAGAGGCCCTCTTCCTTAAACTTTCTCACTTCCCTCTTAGACAAACACTAGCATTCCCAGATAGAGTCTTAAACATAAACTTGCTAATTTCTCAAACTAAGAGCAAAAAGCCCGAGTAATCCGAAGAATCTTTGGCTCTCTGTAGCACAAGAAGACTACACACCGATGAGAATGAATGCCATGGCTATCACAAACGTGAGGAAGTACCCTCTCAGGGGCTCGTTGTTTTTCCCATAGCCCTTTGCGAAGAACTGCAGTCCTTTGAAGATGTTGTCCTTGCACAGAGCCTAATGGGAAAAAAGAGAAGACATTTGTCATTTGTATCTATGCGCACTCGTTTTCTCTAGGTGATTCCGGAAAGAAGATTTGGGAAAGATTAAGTGATGCACAATACGAGGCGCAAGTTAACACTGCGGCTCATCATTCTTTATATTATCGAAATCGATCTTGACTATGTGGCAGGCACAGCACTTGAGCTAGATGCAAACATTAACGGTTGCAGAAAATGATGGAAAGTGATTGCTGGCGGAACCGCTATTTCAGCTTCTCTGGGAGGCAGGGAAGACAGTGCACACTTTCACGGCTGTATTACCTGGAAGACTTTGGGCGCACTGACGAGGGAGGCCAGGGCAGAAGACAGCGTTGCTGAAAAGATCCCTGCGGTGATGAGGGGGGCCGAACCCGGAAACCATGCTCATGACCTTGCAAAGAGAGTAGTTTGGATTTCGCAGCTTACCCAACAGACGATTTGAACAGTTAACTCTTCTTCAACACAATTTCTTCCTTCTCCTCTTCCTGTGATTCCCACTCATAAACTAATGCTTTCCACCCTGCTTCACCCTTGAATTTGTAACATTTCTCTTTTCAAGATGAAATGACCTCGTTTCGCTATTTACCAAGCACAAAAATATTTACAAAACACTGGAAAGAGTAAAGAAGGAAGGGTCCCCCCCCCCAAGGATTTTCAAAGCATCTCCCCTCTGTGCTCTCTGTAGCTCTGGTGGGCGGAAGTTCTACTCTAAAGAGTGTAGTATTGACCAGGTGCAAGGAGGGGCGTGGCTGCCTTCCTACTTTTTTAAGGTATTGGCTTTTCTCTACTGAAGTGTTTCCAAACCTTTGCATCTCTTTTACTCTTTAAACATAACTTGATATTTTGACATATTTGAAACACTCATGATTCGCCTCAGCATAGCAATGAAAATGATGCCAGCATCAATATGACCCTGGGAACAGATTGTACATGTTTGGGAGGAGCCTGTCAGCTCGAGCCATATTTTGGAATAATCGTTTCAGCTGAGTCGATGCCTCTGTTAGCTGTTAAATGAGATGGATGGAGACTTCTCGGCCCATTTACTTCTTCCCCTCCGTACCAAGCACATAGGACAATTAGTCCGTGCTGTTCCCTACTTTTTTAGGTTGCTCATTTACCTCCAAATTTCTTACTCACAAGTTCTCCTTGCCCAGTTTCTTGCCTTAGAATTTTCTGCTCTAAAGTCTGTACATAAAATGTGCCCCAAGTTCTTGCTCGCCCGCGCCTCTGCTGTCCAGTCCAGTATCTCACACAGCTGGCTGGACACTAGGGAACAACATGGCGCTCCCCTTGGAGTGACAAAACTCACACTGTCTATTGTCTCTCTCCTTACGACAGTTCCTGCAAAGGACAGCCGGCCACCGCACAACACCCGCATGGCCTCTTTGCCTCCGCACCACCTGCTCTAAGTGTAATTCAAATCAATCAGTATTTAATCAGTTGTAGATCCAAAAGCCTCACTAACTCGATATTCTGGAAATGCAGACAACAGCGAGAAACTCTATCTATCTATCTATCTATCTATCTATCTATCTGTCTGTCTGTCTGTCTGTCTGTCCGTCCGTCCATCCATCCATCCATCTATCTATCTATCTATCTATCTATCTATCTATCTATCTATCTATCTATCTATCTTTTTGAAGTTCATACCTGGAAATTGTTCATCAGCCCATACTGACATGGTTCATGTTGACATCGTGAGAAGTCGTAGCCCAGCCCACAGGCTGCAGAGCCGTTGCAATTCATCCCAGAAACGATGGTGTCGTTCATGCTTCCAGTGGCGTCTCGGACCACACAGGCGGCTGAGGAGACATTTGTCTGTCACTTCCATTTCCCCTGCCTTGCTCCTTTTCAGTGTTGGGACAGAAGCGAGGGCTTCTGTACTTGTGAGGCAAACACTGTAGCTCTGGCTGCACTGAGTCCCTGAGCCCCACATCATCCCATCATCCTGTCATCCCTTTGACAGAGGCCTGCTCTCTTAGGGTTTCATTCCAAAAACACGCTAAGTTGGCACTGAGTCTAAATGTATGTATTCTAAGCCTGTGCATACAGCCAATCCTTTTTGGGACACGGTTGCTAGCGGCCCCAGCTTCTAAGCTCTGTGAACAACACTTTTTTTAAAAATTAATTTATTCTCCCATATATTATATGCTGCCTCCAGTTTCCCTCCCCCTCCCCATCTTTTCTTCCCAGTACCTCCCCAGGCCCTCCCCATTACTCCTGCTTCCTTTCAGAAAAAGGTAGACCTCCCAGGATATCAATCAAATATGACATATCAAGTTACAATAAGGCTAGGCACCTCCCCTCATACTGGATGCTAGACAAAGCAACCTATCAGGAGGAAAGAGGGTCCCCAGAGCAGTCAAAAGCATCAGAAACAGTCCCTGGTCCCCTGTCCCACATAAACATCAAGCTGTACAACATGTATGCAGAAGGCCTAGGCCAGACCCATGCAGATCACCGTGGCGTTTGCAAGCCGCTGCTTCTGCCGCCTTGTGCGGTCCTTGTTCCTGAGGCTATCTTGTAGGATGCGTATGCAGAGACTCTTATTTTCTCATTCCCCAAAATGTGCAGTGCTTTGGCATAACATGTACACAGCTCATATCTATCTTAGTTCTACTGACCACATGATTTTTAACAATTCTTTTTACCTGAGAGGCAATCAAAGGAAGAAATTTAATAACTAAAAAATTGCAGCCTCATTTCCAATTACTTGCACACATTTTAGAAACAGTTATAATTCTACTTTAGATGTAATTTTAAAAACCTTTTTTTTTTTGAGATTATAACGTAATTACATCATTCCCCTTTTCTTCCCTCTCTCCAAACCCTCTCACATACCCGCCTGACTTGCGCTTTCAAATTCATGGCCTTGTTTTTAAATTGTTGTTATATATGCGAGTGTGTCTCTGTGTATATGGGTGTGCTCGCGCACGCATTTCTAAACACACAAATACCACAGGCTTTGTCTGTCTCCTGACGCTTGTCTATGTTTTCAGGGCTGACCATTTGATATTGGTTCACCAGTTACTGTGCTCTTCCCCAGGGAGGATCACTTGGTCTGTTCTCAGCACTTCTTAGTTCCCTATAGCTCTTTGTGTAGGGATGAGGCCTTGAGATGTCCCACCCCCATCCATGTCGGCACGTCTCTTGGTGGCACCCTCCTCCTTCAGATCAGGTATTAAGTAATTCAATTGTTTTAATAATAAAGATAATCTCCCGGATAAATGGTTGAATGGCGTTTGTCTATGTGAGCACTGGTGAAAAAAGATGGAATACAAAATATTAGACTTCATCCCAAACAGAAATGTGGGGAAAGCGTAGGGAATCGGTGAAGTGAGGAAAGGAAAATAACTGAGCACAGAGGCATCGCTGCACGGAAACCGGCCCAGCAGAGCCGCGCCTGCGCAGTTAGGTCCGGAACAGCTGGGTAAAGAGACTTCGAAAACCACTTCCAAAAGATAAGCTGGGTGAAGATCGGGCAGTATCCCCACCCCTACTCCCACCCCCATCCTGGCTCCGGACAAGCCCAGCCCTCCTGCGCTTAAGTCCCCTTGTACTATTTGGAAAGACAAGGATTTCACTGGCCCATGAGGCAGCAGCAATGAGAGAGATCCTGTTTTGCCTATGAGATTCAGAGTTCTAGGGGTAAAACCAACAGCCACACCGTCCAGCCCTCGGCAGTTCTTGGCAGTGCCAAGTGAGGTCCCCTGCCTCCATCTCAGCCCTGTGGTTGCTCCTATCACACACACACACACACACACACACACACACACACACACACACACACACACACCGTGCATCTAGGAGACATCCTTCTACAAGAGCAGGCTCATCCATGGTCTGAGAGTCTCAAGAGAGAGAGAGAACCCATCCAGCTTACAGAAGAACGGAGTGACCAGCAGAGGTCCCCGATGCCCTCAGAAGGGAAACAGCTGCTGCAGAGTGCAGTCTGCAGGTGCAGGTACTAGTTCAGTACAGACAACAGCAGTATAAACCAGAGGAGAGACCGGGTCCACAGTGCAACCTCCTCCCCTCCCCTAAGGCTTATAACTAGCCATTTGGTTCTGAAGACCCAGACAGAAGCCACTCTAATATCGTTTTCCACCCACTGTGTGATTCCCTTTTTCTCCTTTCCTGTATATTTAGCAGCATCCTCATTGAATTATATTTTTGAAACTTTTTAATATTTATATTTATTTTTCATATATTCATTTTATTTTATGCTTTTTTTTTTTTAGTCCTTACCTTGGGGGTGACATTTTTTTCTTTGTTTCTTTTCTGGTTCTTCTCTTCCCCTCCCCCCCCCCCCACCATTTTATAGCATCTTAAATTTGCCTTATTGACTTTTTAAAAACAGATTTCTTTTCAATTATGTGTCTGTGTTTGTCTATGCACCTGTGTGCACATGAGTGGAGGTGCTCACAGAGGTCACAGGCATTTGGTCTTCTAGAGTTGGAGATACAGGTGGTTGTGAGCCACCCATTGTGGGTGCCGGGAACCGAACCTGGGTCCTCTGCAACAGCAGCGTGTGCTCTTTACACCTACTTAGCCGTCTCTCCAACCCAGAATGTTTTTCTCTTAACACTCCCATGTTTGCTTTTTAATATTTTATCTTATTTATTATATTGATTCCATTTGATTTTGAATTTTTTCACAATCAGGAAGTATTTTTCCCTTGAATTCTCTTCTTTTCCTCTCTCTTCTCCCCTCTCCTTCTCCTCCTCATTTTCATCTTTCTCCAACTCTTCTGCATCTCATTTATTTCTCATTCTGTGTCATATTCTGAAGGAAAGTCATCCTCAGTTCATGGTCACTGGTGATGTATCTGTCAGTGGCTGTAAATGACATTAGATGGATTTCTGTGTTTCCCATGGCTTGATGTTTTTGTGGTTACAGAGTTTTGTTCCCTCCTTCTTGATTGGTAGTAGGGACTGAGACTACAAGAGCAAATGACTAAATAAGAAAGACCTTCCTCTTAAAAAAAAAAAAAAAAAAAGCATCCAAAAGAGATATCTAAACCAGGAGATGCATAAATTACAACAGAGGAACAAAAGAAACTTCAAAAAGCCAGCAGCATGACTCTTCCAAGAGACCTTAACGCCACAAGTGTTAAACACAAGGACACCAAGATAAACAAAATGCTGGGCGACAACTTCAGTTGTTGGGTAAATATGATCAATATCCTAAAAGAAATTACAAATTGTCAGATGAATTTGATGAATTTGGTGAATTTGGCCACAGAGAGGAAACAGCAAACACAGAAAAAAAAAAAAAAAACAGAGAAGATCAGCAACAGAGGTGAAAACATCAGCAAGGAAACTGAGATTTTTGGAAAGCAAAACAAAACAAGCAAAACGAAAACACAGAAGCTCTGGAAATGAAAAACCCAGTGGTTGAAATAAGCATTGCCCGCAGGACTCGTCCCAGGAAACCTGGCAGGCAGAGGGAAGAATGTCAGAGATGAAGGGTGGGGGTCGATGGAGCGCAGCCCTCAGATGTCAGCACAGGAACCCAGGCAGCGAACAAGCCTGGCCACACCCAGGGCTCTGGGATATGAACAAGGCACTACAACTCAGAACCCACAGCACAGAAGAAAGGGCCAGCACTAAAGGTGTAAAAAAAATCTACCAATTATAACAGAGATTCTCTAAATTCAGAGAAAGATACAGGCATTCAAGCTCCAGAAACATTTAAGGCTCCAAATAGATGTGAGGGGATAAGATTCTCCATCAAGATGCCAAAAATACAGAGCAAAGGGCATTTTCAAACCTGTAAAGGGGTGGTGCCAATTCACCTACAAAGGCAGAAGCAACAGAAGAGCATCAGACATCCCACAGGCTACCCTTAAAGCTGAGAAAACTTGAAATATTCCAAAGCAAGTAACTGTCGACCAAGACTGCCATAGACACCAAAGTTATCTTTTAGAATCAACAGGGAAACAAGGGCATCTCACAACCGGCACAGACTAAGGCAGTAATGTTCGCCAAGCCCGCGCTGCAGAGGAGGCTTAAAGGAACATCATACACAAAAAAGGGCAGGGAGTCGTGGAATTATAGTATAATATCAAAACATAAAATTAATTTAGAAAAAAAGAAAGCAAAGAACGACATGGACTGAGGGGGATTTGGAGAAAGATGAGCTCTTAGTCACTGTTAGTGGGAATGTAGACTTGTGTAGTCCCTTATGGAAGCCAGGATGAATATTGCTTAAGAAACTGAAAATAGATCGATTATACGACCCATATATACTCTTGGATATATACCAAGAGGTTTTAGGTAGACATATCACAAAGATACATGCATACCAATGCTTACAGCTGCTTAGTCCACCGTAGTCAGGATGTGGAAATAGCTTCAATGTCTAGCTGTATACAAAGGGATGCAGAAAATGTGCTATGTTTAAGAAAATGTCTAAACAGTGGAATTTTGTGCTGTCAGAAAGGAAAATGAAATTAGGAAAGTGGCCAAAAAATGGACACGTTTGAAAATCATTACGCTAAGTGACACAAACCAGGCTCAGAAAGACAAATATCGCATGTTTTCTTTCAGACATAGAACCTGGATTTAAAATTATACATGCACGTGTGTGTATGCGTGTGTTTGTAGGTCATATAGCTAGAATGGAGATTATGAGAGAATGAGCGTGATAAATAGAGAGGCTAATGGGACACAGGTAAGAGGAAATGTGACATGGGGAAGAGAGAGGCAGGGAGAAGACACAGGGGAGGATGGGACTACTCAGAGCCAAGTGTACTGACAAATGTGGATGTTGTAATGGGAAACATCTCCTTGTATGCGAGCTGAACAAAATAACTAATAAGGCAATGTTTGGATAAAATATTAATATTTCCTAAGTAACCATTAATATTAATGATGAGACAATCAGACTTCTTTCTATTTCATTAATTTCACACATTTGAATACTTCCATTATTCTATATCCTAAACATTGTCTGATGAATATCTTTATGCATTAACTTTTTCTTCTAAATCTTAGAATATTGCTCCAGGGTAGATTCTTAGAAACAGAATTGTATTAAAAAACAAAACTTTGTTTTAGATTTACTTATTTCTTTTTATGTGTATGTACGCTTTGCCTGCATGTATTTATGTGTGCCATGTATGTGCCTGGTCTCTGCAGAGGTCAGAAAAAGGCACTGGAGTCCCTAAAAAATGGAGTCACAGATGGTTGGGAGTCACCATGTAGGTTCTAGGAACTGAAACTCGGTCCTTCTCATGAACAACAAGTGTGAAGAAGAAGAAGAAGAAGAAGAAGAAGAAGAAGAAGAAGAAGAAGAAGAAGAAGGAGAAGGAGAAGGAGAAGGAGAAGGAGAAGGAGAAGGAGAAGGAGAAGGAGAAGGAGAAGGAGAAGGAGAAGGAGAAGGAGAAGGAGAAGGAGAAGGAGAAGGAGAAGGAGAAGGAGAAGGAGAAGGAGAAGGAGAAGGAGAAGAAGAAAGAAGAAGAAGATATTACTGGACAGAAAATGCTGAAACTAGAAATCATCATGACAAGCAAAATAAGAGATGCAGAAAGATAGAGATTCCAAGTTTCCTTTCATATGAGAATCTAGATCTAAATCTGTGTGCATCTACATACATACCTACACATATATGTAGTTGCAGATGTAGACATATGCCTACACATATACACATATATGATGGGAAAGTAGAGAGGGAATTATTTAGGGGGAGGGAACAGTGTAACAGATGGAGGGAAAGGGTGTAGGAAAGTGCCACAGGGGTGTGGAGAAGAAGACACCATGACACATATGAAAAGATATCAAGAAAATGAAATGAAGAAAAGAGACTATATATTTTAATTTTTACTGTTCCTATGAGTTTTTCTGACTATAATCTCTGCCATTAGTTAATAGTTATTGAAATATATAGATATACATGTAAACTATATGTAAGGGTTTAAAAAAAACTATAAACGATAGATTCTTTGTAAGTCAAATGTCAACTAATAAAACTGTTCGTTTTGCTTTTTCACTTCAGCCAGTGTGGTCTTTTATTACTACTACCTTTCAGACAGCTCCCAAGGTGTCTCACTGGTCTGAGGGTGTGTATACTTTTTGCTTCTGGTGTGAGAAGTCACTGGTTCTAACTCTAGATAAGCCTTTCCATTAGGGCAGGAGCTAGAGACATGGCTCGGCCAGTAAAGTGCTCACTGCACATACGTGGACACCTTCATCTGAACCCTTAGAGCCCGTGTAGAGCTAGGCCTGGTGTCACAGTGCTCCCGTGCTGAGATGGGAAGGGGAGCAAGTGACTGTCTGCAAGCCGGCGGGTCACCTAGACTGGCGAGCACAGCACTCAGCAACAAAGGAACCCTGTTTCGATTGAGGGGAAGGCAAGGATCTACCTGAGACATCCTTTGATCTTCATGCACTTCCTGGTATGCATGCATCTGCACTCACAAATGCACATTCATACAAACACACGTGAACATACATCTATCACAGATAAATAGATAGTAGATAGATGATAGATATGGGGAGAGAGAGAAAGGGAATTTTTTTTTTACAGGGGGGTGAGAATTAACTATATTCTTGTCAATCATGATTTTCCTAAAGCATTTTATCACAGGCTTGAAAGGTGACCTACCAGCCTCTCTGTACACTGAACTTACTGCTGATTGTTAAGAAAAATCATCCACTTAGATTTTGCCTCTTTGTACTGGTCACTTTACATCCAACCGTCCTTTTGGAACAGCACATTTTGTGACCTGCATAACAGATCTGTCCCAACTCCTGAGACACCAGGCCATGAGCCACTGTTAACGATTCTTTATGACAGGTCTTCATGGCCTGGCAAAGTATAGACACAAATTGCCACCTGACACTCAAAGAGCCTCTCAGATGAGCTCTCTAGCTACTCAGTCCCTCAACTTTTCTACTTCTTAAGCACACATATGCTCGCCTAAAACCATGTTTGGAAGACTTAAATTCAGGTGGTTTCAGTGTTATTCTTTAGTTGTTGATGTCCTAAGGCGTTGAATGAGAAAATGTCCTCCTGTGTAACTCAGCCCGGAACGCCACAGGACAGTGAATCACCTTACCAGGTTCCTTGTACAAGATGCATCAAGATAGGCAACAGTCTTAGCCTTTTGCTTTTTGGTTTTCATTTTTCCTTCAGAAACCAATTTAAGACATACAGACTCTCCCAATTTTTCTTATACTAAACAGAGGACTACTGGAGTTTACTCTTTGGTCAAATAGCCACCAGGCTTCCCTGGTTGTCTAACCTGGACCTGCAATCCTCACTATGCACTGAAGAAGGTTTCTTCTCTGCCTGTTGGAAAATATATTCCTTCCTCCCACTATGGTGTAAGCCTGCAGTGGCCCTAAGAAGAGGAGTGGCTTAAGACAGCATGTCCAAAGAGGAGGCGTGGCTTGAGGCAGCAGGTCCTAAGAGGAGGCGTGGCTTGAGGCAGCAGGTCCTAAGAGGAGGCGTGGCTTAAGGCAGCATGTCCTAAGAGGAGGCGTGGCTTGAGGCAGCAGGTGGAAACAAAGCTTGCCTTGTAAGCAGAGGGAAAAGGCACATATGCATGCTCTGCTGGCCCAGAATCACTGAGCTGGCTCCCACACTGCTAACAGCTGGGGCTGCTCTGATTTCCTGGCATTTGGTGTCAATGACACTTCCAAGTTGGCGATATTGTTGTGAATTCTCCATCTTTCACGATTTCCTTTGCCATGTTTGGGTTTGGGTTTTGTTTGATTTTTTTCTTTTTCCTACTTTGCTCTGCTCTGGTTCTCACTTACCGTACTGGGCGAGAGAACAGAGTGTTGGGAGTGATAGCTTTCTCAGCACTACCGTCACCAAGGGTGGCAAGGCAGGCAGTGATAGGAAGACTCCTGCCCTGCATTTCAATTGTATCACCCACCCCCCATACAAACCCTTCAGTACCAAGAAAGGAAGTGAATTTGCTGCATTAAAAAACAAAACACAAAAAACACCTTTTTGCTTACTTATGTTCCATTGAAATCCATTAGACACAAAGAACCACCGGGCTCTTTGCAATTCTGAGGTCAGAGATGTTCCTCTTACCTACACAAATAGCAACTCCTATGTAGGCAACGGTGGTGATGAAGATGGCCAGCATGGTCCCTCTGGGGATGGCATCCTGGGGATCCTGTGGAAAAAATATTCAGAGGAGAGAATAGACCTAATAATGATCAGAGGGCTAGCAGGTTCTCAACCTTCTAGATGCTGCGACCCTTTAAAACACTTCTTCATGTTGTGGTGACCCCCAACCATAAAATTATGTATTGTTACTTCATAAGCGTGATTTCGCTGCTGTTGTGAATAATGATGTAAACAGCTGATACGCAGCCCCCTAAGGAGTCATGAGCGAACAATAGACTATAAAACCTGGTGCTGCCTACAAACGCACAGAGCTTGCACCAGTCTGTGGGGTCCTAGAGCTGAAAAGAGAAGTGGCACGTGACCCCATCCCTGACCCGGAAGTAATCTCTGGTTGATAGCCACTTGCAAATGGGAAATTAGTTTTCTCCAAGGGAGTCTCACTGGGGAAACAAACCACTCTCACTGCACAGCAGTAGATGGCCAGCACAAAACCATCTCAAAGGCTTGGAGGTTCTTTGTCTTGTGACGTTACGTTCGTTTGTTTGTTTGTTTTGGTCTTACAAGTCCCTTATGGATATATCTTGGCTTCTAGTTTTGGGTTTTCATGGGATTCTTGTGTCTGTGAATATGTATATCTCTGTGTCTATATGCATTGTGTGTGTGTGTGTGTGTGTGTGGTGATTATTTTGACTCCTTTTCTTGTTTGGTTATTCTATATTTGTTTTGTTTTGTTTTATCTTATTTCATTTTATTATTATCCCTTAGTGCCTGTTGTTTTCTAAAAAGAGATGGAAAGAGAATGGATCTGGATGGTAGAGGAGGTGGGGAGGAATTGGGAGTAGCAGGCAGAGGAGAAACTATAATCAAAATATATCAAATGAAAAAAATCTATTTTCAATTTAAAAAGGGAGAGAAGTAATTCTATTTTTAATAAACAAATCCAAATGCTAAAAAACAAAAACAAATAAACAAAAACTCAGTGCTTAACTAAAGAGCGTTGAACTCCCATCGGAAGGGGCATTTATAGAAGTACAAAAGATCTCTGTTTCCTTGTGAATGGGGGGAGGGGTAGATGCATCAGACACACAAACCTATCAGGCATATTGACAATATCTGGGTATAAATGTGTTTTATATTGAGCTTAGGCTTGTCTCTAATTGAAACAATCAAAAAGAACACAACCAAATGAAAAACCTTTCTGGCTGAGCAAAAGGAATCATCTACTAAATTCTCCAGTTCCTCAGCAGTCTTCATTTTACAAGGTAAGGTCAAGTCTATGCCAGCATGTGAGCTTTACTCTTGCTTATAAATGTATGGACATACATTGAATTGAGCCCACATGATACTGAATTCACCACATTATACATGATTTGGAAAAAGGACTGCTAAATTATATCAAACCAACTTTCAAGCAGCATATCGAATTATGTTTAATTCAGTTTTTACACAAATGTTTTCAAGCGGGGCTGGAGAGATGGCTCAGTGGTTAAGAGCATTGATTGCTCTTCTGAAGGTCCTGAGTACAAATCCCAGCAACCACATGGTGGCTCACAACCATCTGTAATGAGATCTGACGCCCTCTTCTGGTGTGTCTGAAGACAGCTACAGTGTACTCACATATAATAAATAAATAAATCTAAAAAACAAAAACAAACAAACAAAAAACCCCCAAATGTTTTCAAGCATGATTTTCTTATACAGGGCAGTTACCTGGCATTCAAAGAAGTCAATAAATACCAACTAAAGAAAAGTACAATTCCAGCAGACAGTAGTCTCCTGGTGCAATCAATATAGGCAAAAGAAATTTGAGCATTGGTTTTTAAACCTTAAATATGATGATCAAGTCAATCAAAAACTTCATACTTGCTGAATGCAGATGCAACCTGACCACTGGAGATCATGACCTAACCAAGCAAAACCGCCCTGTGTGGGTGTAACGAGCTCTACGAAGCTGTCAATCCACATCCCCCCACTTCTTCTAGGAACATCTGCATAAAGCGTGTTGCTGGTACATCTGTATCTAGACTCTTCCCCCATACTATTGTCTCCAGTGCCAACGAGCAGGCGTGTGCTGCACAACAGCTCCTAGAAAGGAGAAGAGGACAAAGGGGCTGAGATGGACCTTACTTAATCTCCTAATTGGCACGGTGTTTTCATTGTATTTGATTGTTTGGGAATGTATTGGGAACTTGGAGGTGGCTCAGAAAGTGTTGGTTGCAAAAGCGTGAGGGTCTGACTTCAATTATTAAAATCCATGTTTAAAAGAAGAAACAAATAGGTGTTGGGCACACGGACAATCTGAGCACTGGGGAGGTGAGGCAGGTGGATGGCTGGAGCTCAGTGGCCAGCCAATCTAGCCTGGTTGGTGACCCCCAGATTCCAGTATATCAAAACAAAACCAAGTGTCCATATTGAAACACACACACACACACACACACACACACACACACACACACACACAAACACAAGCAGGCACATGCTCACCCCACACAAGTTTCATGGGATCTGGGTGATGAAAGCAACTTCATTTGAGCATAACTGGATAGGGGGTGGAAGCCACCTGTTTTAACTTTATCTGCTAAATCCCTTCCTCATGTACTATGTCATAAAATCAATCCAATAAGGTGAAACCCATGTTAAAAGAACAGAATGGAATAGAACCTATAATGGCTTATAGTAAAAGACATACTTTCCATTGTTTCTAACTCTAACAAAAGCAAAGCTTCTGACCCTCTCCTGAATGGCCTTAATTCAGGCATGAAGTAAGACGAATTGACTAAGCACCTTGTTTTTAAGGAGTCTAAAGAAAGTACAATAGTTTCCAATTTAAAAGCCTGCCGGTAGCTTCTGGAAGCTAATATCAGTGAACTTTCCTAGGTAGAGAGAAAATAGGAGTTCAGAACTAAATGTTATTAAGTGAGGAAGGAGGTGAGCCATTTTGAACAAGGTTTTGACTTTTGAACTTTTGGCATAACCTTCCTTCTGCCATCGACTCTAAGCTCAAGAATTTACCACGACGGTGGGTCACTAGTATAACAAATGCAAATGCCTAACTCACTCACTCGGCCAGCATCTACTAAGACCATGCCATTGGAAGATATACAATGCATCAACCCAAAGGCAAAGTCCCCCTGCTTCCACCGAGTTGACTCCACAGAGAGCATCTCCCCGCAGCTCCCCGAGAGGGAAGCTTATGAGGCTCTCCGGCCTCCTCAGGTTTTCTTTAAGTGTCAAGCAAGAGACTCCCTGCTGTCCCCAGGTTTCTCACACTGGACTCTGCTTGCTTCTTTGGCCCAGGACTGCCTTGTTCTTCCCTAGCAGTCAACTTCTAGCCTTTCCGCTCAAGTTCCACTTTGAAGAAACCAATCCTGACCAAACGAACAGCTCTTTGTTTGGTATCTTTGTTTTACAACCCCACTGATTGGCCCATGCATGTTTTTCATTTAATACATATCACCTGATGACTCTTGCAAATACTCATCTCCTGAAATTTCTTATAAGTATGTTGAGTTAAGATTTGTGTCTTCTTTTCTGTGTGTATGAGGTAAAGCCAGTATCCTTTATTTCAAAAGAAACTCTTATTGTCTCCTAAGCCTTCTCCTTGTAATATTGGAACCCCTCAGACTTTATTGGGGTACAGAGTAGCTCTTTTTCAGAATGTGTTTCGTAGAATCCTTTGAAGCTAGGTAAAGACATAGTCAAACTCCAGACCAAAGGGATATCAGCAGAAGTGATTCATGGAAGCTGTCCTTTATGACCCCAGTGCCCTGCTTATGAGGTAGAGTGTGAATGAGGAAGTGGTTAATCATCTAGGACCTTGAAGATGGGGATAAACCTCAAGGTAGAGGTGACACAGGATGGTTCTCTAAGTCCCTGCGATGCCCTTTGAAGTGGATTTTCTAAGTTTTTTTGGATGGCCTATGATCTCCAACATATATGAGCAAGAAACAAAAAGTCTGATTTTGTTTTGGCTGTAGCTAATAAGTGATCCTCTATAAAATATGAAAATCACAATTGTAGCTGATACAGCAATCCCCGTAGCACTTAGTAGAGAATGCTGTGAGCTGAGGTCTAAGTGTTCATGTGGCTGGTTGTTGCTTGTTTTGTTTTTCTCCAAATGTCTTGCATTCTTATCCATTATAGAGGGAAAGGTATGATTCTCATAGTAACTCACTGAACTCTGTTTGTTTGATTGGAAAATGACCTACTGTGAATGTACTGTTTGTGGGTGCCACCGAACATAGAATTGCACTCTATTGTTAGAAGGACGTATATAGAATGAAAGGAGCGAGAGTGAGAAAGGTCTTGTAAATAACCAGGAAATAGTGTAGAAACCTTCATTCTTGAGTCTCTGGGACTTGTCATGTTGTAAATCATATTTAGTTATACAGCTTCTCATGCTCCACCATCAGAGCTGCAAAGCAGAGGAAACTACATACCTCCAGGTCTCCAGAGATGTTGGCACCAGCAAGAATCCCAGTAGCAGCGGGGAAAAAGATGGCAAAGACCGAGAAGAAGCCTTCACCCTTTGTGAAGCTTGGCCCAAAGTTTTCCGCAAATATAGATGCTGAAATAGAAGTGAGGGGAGCGTCACTGTGTTGGGTTTTCCACACTGTAGAAGCTTATACTCTTGACATCTTTATTTCTAAGTGGAAACAGATCCTTAGAATTGCAGCAGAGTCAACTTGAAACTGTTGCTCATTCTTTTCTGAGTACTGAGGTGTCTATCATTGTAGGTGCACTTTTTAAGTCTTAGACATCTAGACAGTTTTGAAAATGTCATTAGAAACCACCCTTGTTTGTCTTCTTGAGTACAAAAAAAATGGAAAAAGGATAAGAAATTCTTGCAGAAGGAAAAAATTGTCTCTTCCAAAAGAGTCTCACTGAGCATACGAACCACATCAGGCTAGGCCCCATGCGGAGCAGTGGTTGACCAACACAAAGGAAACACAACACTATTTTTTAAAGACTTTGTCTTGGGTTTTGTTTTTGTTTTTGTTTTTTGTTTTTTTGAGACAGGGTTTCTCTATATAACCCTGGCTGTCCTGGAACTCGGTAGACCTGGTTGGCCTCAGAAATCCACCTCCCTCTGCCTCCCAAGTGCTGGGATTAAAGGCGTGTGCCACCACTGCCTGGCTAAGACTTTGTCTTATATTGCTTTGTTAGGACTTTTTTTTTTTTAGTCTTGCTTTCTTTTACTTGAATATTATGGGTTTTCAGTTTTGTGTTTTAATGTTTTTTGTTTGGTTGGATTTGAATCAGAGTTCCAATGTGAAGCCTTGGCTGTCTTGGAACTCTGTAGACCAGGCTGGCCTCAAACTCAGAGATCTGCCTGTCTCTGTCTCCTGAGGGCTGGGATTGAAGGTCAGTGTCACCACTGCCCTGCTGGATTTTTTGTGTGTGTGTAAATGTGTGTGTTTCTAGACAGTTTTCTTTGTTTTTAGTTTTTTTTTTTTATTCTGTTCCTGTTTTCTAAAAAGAGGAGTTCTGTCTATGCGGAGATTGAGAGGATTAGGGAGGAGTTAGTTGTAGGAGGAAAAACCATAATCAGAGTACACTGTATGAAAAACAGTTTACATTAAAATACATAAAAATAAATACCACCCCCAACCATAATTTTTACAGGAGCATGTTAGCTCCCTCACAAATATACTTACCTCCCCTCTCATAGCCACATCCTCAAGTCAATGTATCTTTAAACAATCTGGCTTTCTAGACCTTCTGGGAACTGTAGGGAGCAGTGGGAGGGAGGCTGGACAGCAGAGTGGCTCCTAGTCTTCTACTGTCTCAGCTCTTCCTTCAAGAGTTCAGACCTTGGGTCTTTCTACCAAATTCTCAAAGCATAAGACCGTGGCGAGACACTAACAATGCTGGAGGCTGTCACCAAATTGCTTAGATGAAAAGGAAGTAATCTTGAGAAAAAGCAGAAAGAAGAGAAAGAAACTGGACAAAGGAATGTGGGGTGAGAAATGGAGGAAAGAAAGTTGAAAACATCAGAAGATGCAACGTGGGGGATAGGTAGAAAAGAAAGGACACTAAAGCCCAAAGAAATAAAATAACCACTGCAGAGAAAAGCAAATCAAAGAGCCACATGGCTTTAAAAATGGTGAGGGTGCATCACAGGTACTATCAACTGAATATATAACGAAGACATGAATATGAAATGGCAACTGAATGCATAGTGAAGATATGAATATGTAGATGATGATTCATGTATGTGACATATATGCACATGTACATGTATACTTGAGTAAGCAAGGGTAGAAAATAAGGAAGTAGGAGAAGAAGAACAGGAGAGGAAAATGTCAAGTGTGCATGCTGTGGGGGAATCACAAGGAGATACACGAGTAATTCACCCATAACCTTTTTTTTTTTAATGTATGTGTTTTTCCTTGTATGCATGTCTGCACACGCTGTGTGACTGCCTGGTGCCTCCAGAGGCCAGAAGAGGGTGCTAGATTCCCCTCGAGCTGGAGTTACAGAGGTTATGAGCTGCTGTGAAAGGCTAAGCAATCTCACCAGTCCGCTAAGCCATAACGCTTGGAAGCTTGATAGTTAGTCTCAGCAGGTTATGTCCAGCAAGGTTGGACATTACAGACTCTCCCAGGAAGACAAGAGGACTTGATTTAACGTTCGTGTTCTGCAATGGTTGATCATTTTCTCCAGCTCCAGGTTTTCTTTCCCTACATGTAGCTTCTATTCTTACTGTTTAATCGTCTAGTGACCACCCAATATTCAAGGATTTACAAGAGACTTTCACATCTTCCATTGAAAAAGATTGACTTTTCAAAATTACTTTTGAATGTTAAATACTTTGCATATTTACTTTAAACTTTCCTCAGGGTGTTGTCATTATTCATTTAGTGGGGGAAATCTAAGAATCGAACAGGTTATATATAACCTGTTCAGCTGATGATCGAGAGTCAAGACCTAACTCAATGAGGCCTCCTGAATCCAGTTCTAGGTCCTTTCCTGGATCACACTGGAATTCTGGTGGCTGGGGATGGGGTGAGACAGGTAATAATAGTATAGACACATTTACTGAGTGGTGACTGACTGGTCACACTTACCTTGGTAGTTGAAGAAGCCTCTGGATTTCTTCTCATTGTTGGACGGGATGACAGTTCCAATGAAGAAGTTTGCAATGGCAATGAGAAGAATGACCAGGAGAATCACTTGAGCCTGTGACACCACAGGGAAGGAGTCAACTTAGAAGCAGCAATGATACAGACTATTTGGATCTGGACATTCTCACTGCACAGATGAAGCTTAGTATATTGCCCTCCTCTCTGCTCAGCGAGTGAGGATGAGACCTGGGTCTCCAGTGTGCAGTGCTGCTGTTACTGAACAACGGTTGCACATGAAGTTGCATCAGTCTTGCTGGCTGTGTCACCACAATGGCAGCACGCAAGGTGAAACAAGGCAGTCTTGACCAGACTTGGTGCTTAGTGTTATGATGCCTGCCTAGCGTGAACTTGTGGTAAGGAGCTGTTCTTGTGATTAACTCAGGGTCTGGCCAGCACTTGTTATTTAGCGTTCACAGTGTTCTTTTGAGATTCTTACCTTAGCTTCCCACTCCATCCCAGCTACTGAGATTCCTAGAAGAATCACCACGGTGATGGAACCGATTATGCGGATGTCATTGGTTGGATCCACCATCATTGAATCACTCTCCTGGGAGGAGGGAATCACTCAAATGATTAGAGATAGCTCTTTGTACTCAGTCTTTCTTATAACATTCAACAAGAAGAGATATTGTACACAAAAACCTGAGACTACATAGGATAATAAGAAAATAAAATATTCCTAAGTTCCAGAAGTCAAAAGAATTCTAATTTTATCTGTGATGTAGGCCTTTGATAGGCAAGGCTAGGGGCTAGAGATGTTAGAAATTCCTTCTAGTCACAGTTTTGGGAGCTGTTGCAGCACTAAATAAATGTATGTATGTCCACACCTTTTGTGTTGTGTTTTAGCAAAAGGACTAATTACTTTTATGTGCCAAGGGGAATTTTAGAAGAATAAAAATGGGTGGCTTATAATATGATTATCGAAAAGTAAGTGTTGTTCAACTCAAGAACAAAGAACACAGCCTCAGTAATGCATCTCTTGAAGAGAGCATACCTTAAGAAATACAAAATGTGCTCATTTATTCATGTAATTTTCCCCACAGAGGTACTTTTTACCATCAGAACTCAACCAGACCTTTTATCAGCATGAGAGGAACGTGAGGCATTGCCACACCACATGGGCTCACAGAGCTTCTTCCCAGAGCAAGAGGGCGGGTGGGATGCCTAGCGAGGAAAGGCCTCTTTGTACAGTGAGTTGTTCTCATGTTCCAACTTTCTTCACCTTTGGAACCTTGTATGTAACAGCGGTGTGGCTGCAGGAAAAAATGCCCGCCTTCTACCTGAAGCTTCGTATTTTACACATTCTCCATAAACACCCTTTTTATCTGATTGGTACTGAGCTCTTGTGAAATGCACAAAGCAGTAACATCAGCTCCTCTTTCAGCTTTAGAAATAAGCTTCAGATGATAGGAAACTGGTTTAAAGTCTCCCAGATGGTAGGGTGAGAGCTGAACTCAAAGCCAGATCAGCTGAGGTCATGCCTGGGGCGCCTGCCTTAATACTGAACTTTCCTCCTCTTATCTTGACATAAAACCATCCCCTAGGGCCCTGTAAGAGAAAGTTAAGCCAAATTGTTTGGTTTGTGGCTACAAAGAAAAGTTTTAATTACCTTAAGAAGGTCCACCACAGTCTCCGCGAACCCTACCACATACATGGCGACAGCCACTGCGTTGGCAAAAGCAAAGATCAAGCCAATTGACCCACCGAACTCAGGCCCTAAGCTCCGGGAAATCAGGTAGTAGGCTCCGCCTGTGACGAGAGAGCAGCGTGTGTCAGCTGGAGCAGGACACAGAGGTCTCCAGTCTCTAAAGTCCAAGTGTCATAATTCCAAGAAGAATGTTAGGGAGTCCTAATAATTTTGGAAGTCCCATGTCATCATGTGTATTTGTGGCTATCTCTGCCTTGTACTCTGTACATAGTCTGCAAACTATGTGACAATACAGTTTCAATCTATCAAAATTTACCAGTAGAATCCTAATTTAATTTTATAAATAATAACAGTAAGCTTTACCCAAATGTGCTGTCTTTTTTTCCTTTAAATCATTACAGTATCCAAATTAGTAATAAAATTTTAGAATTAAAGTTTTCAGAAACTGACAGACCTGGGTAGAAAACAAAATGGCAGAACTTGCCTTATACTGGTGTTGTGGCACAAGCCCGTTATCCCAGCTCTTGGGAGGTGATGGGTAGGGGAATTAGGTAGGCAAGATTATCCTCAGCTATAGTAAATTTGAGGTTGGGCTGGGTTACATAAAACCCTGAACCATAAGAACAAAGTGGTTGATCTTTTTCTCTTCTAATTCCCATTCTATTGCATGAACTTTGCTGATAGCTAGTGAGTAAAGTGAGCATCAGTCTTGGGTGGGAGGGGTGTGTTCCCACTCTTGTTTTCTGGTTTTAGCCTAATGCAGCTTGAATTCTCATAATAATAATGAGAAACGGAAGGGAAACCCTGGGGAGCAGGGCCCGGAATCAGTGTTCTTCCTTGAACATTAAAGAATAGCTTTGTCTATGGCCACCCACTCCTGTGACATGAAAACTGAACAGGAGCACCTCATAGGTAGAGCCAGTAACTGGCAAACAAGTCAGATGAAGACTATAAACACCACAGTGACTTCTTAGGTGGAGCTAGTCATGGGGTCTGCAGAGTCAACATGTGAGAAGCAAACTAGGAACAAAACCACCTTTTACAGAGAAGGACCAGTGGTCACCGTGGATATCAGTTCTCAGGATGGAACATAGTATCTGATAGAGCAAATCTCCATGAGTCTTTAAAAGTTAACTTTGCTCAGCAAACTGGCTGGACAGTTACAAGAGCCAAACAGGGGCTGAAGAATGGGCTTAATGGTTAGGAGCACTTGCTGCTCTTGCAGAGGACCCAGGTTCAATTCTCAGCACCCACGTGATGGCTCACAGCTGTATGCTATGCCAGTTCCGGTGCATCTGACGCTCTCTTCTGACCACCTCGGGCACCAGGAATACACATGGTGCACACGCTTGGGTTCAGGCATTATACTCATCCACATAAAATAAGATACATCTTTTAAAAATCAATTAATAAAATATAAGTTGAGAGAAAAGGTGTCTTGTAGGTAGCGTGATGTTTGGGAGGCCCTGAAGTGGTGGAGTGGGGTGGGGGGAGGGGCAGGGGTGGCACTCATTCCTGTAATCAAGGAGCTTGGAAGGCTAAGGCAAGCAGATTGTCATGGATTAAAGGTCAGAGTAAGACATTCTCTCACTACACCAAAACCATTCAAAAGAGATGGCTCAGTGGCTGAGGGTGTATAATGTTTTTATAGAGGACTCAAGGTCCTAGCACCAGGTTAAGTAACTCACAACCATCTGTAACTTTAGTCTATCTTCAGGCCTCTTCTAGCTCCTATACTGATTTGAAAATGCCTTGCTCCCCACTCACACATATCACACAGACATACACACCCTACACAGACACACCACACATACACACAAACACACACCACACACACACACACACACACAGCCACATATACACACCACAGACACAGACATAAACACCATACACAGACACACACACACCACATACATACACGGACATACACCACATATACACACCACACACACCACAGACACAGACATAGACATACACACCACACACAGATACATAAACACACCATATACACCACACATACACCACATATATACCACACACACACTATTAAAGACAAAAATAAATCATAAAACCCAGACACATCCACCACTACCATCAAACCCTAAGCAAGGGGAACCTGGGTGAAACAGAAAGGCAAAACCCAGTGGTGTCCCCATGAGCGTGGCAAGGGCAACTAGAACAGGGACAGATTTCACCTATTTTGTTTTCTACACAGGCCTGCCTGCTCCTGGGAACTTGATAGTAACTCTTTGTTTTACTTATTTATTTTTTTAATTCCCTTTTGTTGATGGTTCTCAACAGCAGCAGAGTGTTTAGGGAGAACCAAAAGGCTGGGTGCAAGAGCTGTATGGGAATCGCCACCATGAGATGGGATATTGGGGAGCACCCAGGTAGAGGGGGCCCAGGAGGGAAGCAGTGTAGCTCACCTAGGTACTTAGAACTCATTGGGATCCCTCACAAGGAATGGATCAAAGGGGCCCTTTCTCCTGGTCTCTTCATTTTTAATTGAGAAGAATTTTACCCCATTATTTAAATGTTGCTTTATTTTGTATTGTTTCAAGCCCTGGGGGCCAGTTAGCAACATAAAATCTTCCCGTTTAGTTATTAAACACCTCTAGACAGGATATGCAAGCACAGCTTATAATGATAAGTAAGTCAATCGGCTTACCTCCTCTCACCACTCCGTTTGTGCAAATAGCAGACATAGAAATACCTGTGAGTGTTGTCACCACTACGCTCAGGCCAATGATGATGACTCCCAGACCTGCAAAACCCCCAACAAAGGTGGTTGGCTCCGGCAGGCAGAGAAATCGCCATTACTTCAGGAAGCAGCGGTCACGGAAGATCAGTGTCCCTGCAGAAACCTGAAATGTTCTAACGGGTCCCATTCCACGACAGTGTGGGAGGCACCTGAAATGTACTGTACTTTAAAACTGCAGCCATGCGGAGGAGTCATTTCCTGATAAATGCTCGCAAGAAGTGTCCAGACTGACCTGGAAAAAAAGAACTATCCCCGAGGTCTCCGCTCATCTGGAGCAGGGTCTGGAACGTGCCAGGATCCTGCTAGCCGCGGCCTGGGTGGACTCGAACTTCACTCACCGTGCTGCTCTCCGAACTCATCTCCTCCTCACTTCCTTGTGCCCATCAGTAAGAAAGTATATAGAAAACTTGTGCCTACCCGTAGCACGTGACGCGGATATTAGATATCTTAAGGATTTTACCTCCACGAACAAACCCGTTTGTGGCTATTGCAGAAGTTGACAACCCAGTGATAGAGGTTACCATGGTGGAAAGAAGAATGATAAGAACTCCAAGACCTGTTAGCAATGAAAGACAGAAGATGTTACATTTCACGCTTCCTCCTTGGACTCCCTACTCCTGCAAGCTCGACCGTCTTCCATTTAACTTTTCAGGTTCGGTGCTTTCCGCCCAGTGGGGTTTCTTTGTACAAAGGTAAAGTTGCTGTGCCTGGCATGAAGATCAGGTCCAAGAGGTACTCGTTATGATGAAGGGTAGCATCCGAGAGTCAACCCCACCTAAAGTGCAGCCCTGGAAAGGAGAAGCTGACTTTTTGTTGGTGTCCTGGGAGAGAAACTACCCTGGCTGGGAAAGAGGAAACATGACATCTGACCTTTTCTCTTGCCTGAGAGGAACCTGATTGAGAAAGTTGGGGAATTGACAAAGGTTAAATCTTTCTTCATTTGTCTTGCGCCCCTTTGCCTGGCGGGAGGAAAGGAACCAACTTGCATTATTACCTTCGAGAACACCCCAGAAAGGTCAGTGGTGAGCTAGTGGAGCCTGAGTTGCCTTTACCTTGCACATGAAGATCTGGCTTACAACTTTAATTACCTCCTCTGACATATCCGTTTGTGGCGATAGCAGAGGTGGACAAGCCTGTGATAGCTGTCACTGTCACAGCTAAGCCGATGATAATCACACCGAGACCTCAGTTGAGAGAGGAAAAATAAGTGCGATTAAATGGTGGGGTGGCTCACTGGGTCATTTACATAAAAAAAACAAGCCTATGTGGCCACCAGAAGAACCGAGTTTGAATTTAACAAGCTGGCCATGGACCGCCATTCAGGTACTAAGAGATTCAAGATTTGGACTGCGCAGAGCTCTGTGGCCCCCAAGTGAACAATTTCGTTCAGGCAAAATGTAGGATGAACCTGGTCTTTGGTGACGTTCTACACAGCCTCCAGCTGTTAGTGTAAATGAAGGTTATACCAATTTTCCCAGGAAATGTCTTTGTTCATTAGCAAACTGTTCATTAGATATCTGGGTAAGTCAGACAACCAAATTTAGCTACATTCACTTATTTGCTGTGTGATGTCAGAATTTACTTATTTTCTGACATCCAAATGGTAGTTAAATTACAGAGAGGCTATATGAAGTCCCTGTTGTGGTGCATGAAGGGCAATACCCACAGAGATTACTCTGTCAGCGTACGCACCGCACTCATAAATGCTAGTGTTTATGAAGAGCCTCCTGCACGCTTGGCTGAGGTTGGTAGTGTGAGAGATGCAGGACACACATACAGTGGGATGTCAAGGCCACCCTGGAGGACTGCGGTTCAGAAGGGCAGCGATTATGAGGAGAACCTGATAACGTCTAAAATTTTTAGTTTCAAGAAATAAACAGCATGTGTGTGTGTGTGTGTGTGTGTGTGTGTGCGTGTGTGTATCTTTAAGCAGACATGTAGCATGGTAGACTATATCACCATGGTATAAGGATTTGTTTTTTAAGCTAGACAGTGAACTCAAGCAGAGCAGGCACAAGAAAATCTCTCAGCTTTCCTATGTGTGCAGGTGGGCACGCGCGTGTGTGAATGAGTTCCTGCTTCCATTATCTGACATCAATGTCAGGGACAAGTGCAAGCCCTTGTCAGCCCACAGAAGGTTTCACAGCAATCCAGCAAACCTTTTCTTCTAGCAAATTTCTCTGCTTATTTTCCTACCCACACTCGTCCACCCTGGAAACTCAAATTCCCTTCTCTTCAAGTGTTCAAACCACTCCTTTGAATCACCACTCGCCATGGAGTCCTCTCGTGTGTGTGCACAATCCATGAATAAACACGTTTTCTTGTTAACCTGACAGTCTGGCCGTCTAATGCACGAGGTCACAGACAATGCACCCAAGATGGACAGAAGGAAACTTATCCCCTCCCCCCATTATCAACTTCCAAAGAAGCTCAGGCAGATTCCAGTGAGAAGACTGTGGGAGTTCAGAGCTCTGCCCAGAGGGTTTTGCTCTGTGCCTCTTTCTCATACACATATCGCAGGCCTTCCTACTTCACCACACCCCTGCCATAGTTCCTTAGAAAGGGTTGTAAGAAACAGTCACACTAAGTGTTTTGTGTTCTAGCGACACCGGGAGGAGCATCCCTTCTCTTCTCCCGTGTGGCCTCAGGTGCTGGTGCCATGAAATATAACTTATTCCCAGACACTCTACATTATTTTGCTTTTCAGATGCTGGAGACTGGATATTTGGCACACTCTAGACACTGTACGGGCCCACAAGCTTGCATCGCATGATGTTACTCCCAGGCTAACTCCATTAGTTTTCCATCTTTGTCTCCTGGGCGATCCCTGCCTCACCCTACCGTGCTGCACACATGCTCTGCCGTGCCACATACAAGTCTGTAGATGGTTTGACCACCACTTTCTATCTGAAAACAGTGAGAAGCTTGCTTCTCTCACACAATTAAACAAACAAAACAAAGTCCCTGGGTGAAAGGTAGCTGAGAGAGCTTTCAGTGTGTTAGTTCCTCAAAAACGTGATCCTTGCGTGACCTACTGCAGAAAGTGCTGGAGATGCCCTTTTAAAATGCCCACATATGCTAGGTTCAGAGTTCTGGAAGTGAATCCCAGACTTCTGCAGTCTTCCACTCTCTTAGATAACTTTTGCTCATCCAGTAAGATGAACAGTTTAGCATTAGCCCATCTCAACTTGAATCTGCCCATTCAGCAAGATTTTTTTGCTGTATCTTCAAATACTTAATTGAGGGAGAATTAACTCATTTTCTATGTTTTAGCTGCAAAGTAAAACTTAAAAGAGTGTGTGTGACTTGCTCTGGGTCACATACACGGTTCACACCCAGCTTCCCTGCATAATGGTTGAGTTAACTGGAGAGGATACTGGCCCAGCAAGGTATCCATCCAGCAGAGAGGCACAACCGGACAGCATCAGCAGCTCAGGCTATCACAGATTCCCACAATGGCTGCCCGTGGGCTGTAACTACTGCCACCAGATTCCACCTGGTGTATCTCCTGAGTCCAGGCTTGAAAATATATTGTTTTTCCTCCCCCTCAACTAGTCCTAAAGCAAGAAGGAAATACTTGTATGTGTCTTTTCTTCTCCAACATAAAGAGAAGTAAGCCAAACACAGGGTCAGCTGGACATTTCTCTGGCAAAGTATGCGTGTTTGTCCGTGTTTGTATGTGTCTTTGTGTCTGTGTGTGTATGTCTATCTGTGTGTGTGTCTGTTTGTCTGTGTGTCTTTGTGTATGACAGAAGCTGCCTCATGAAATGGTGCCAGAGACTGAGCCTTAAAGTGCAGGAAGCACAATAAGAAGACTCCCTCCTAAGAAGAGATATCGAAAACAACAGTCTTGAACGCAAAGATGCTGACACTGGGAAAGTGCCAGAGGGAGATTTGGAAAGTTTTGGCAAAAATGATCCAGGACCTGAAGGAGGATATAAATTCAGTCCAAACTCTAGAAAGGAATGTCTGCGACACTGAGCGGGGAAGTCTGCAAACTTCATGAGAAAAACCAGCACCACACAAACCCAAATGGGACCAAATGTTGGCTTAACCCAGTTAGTTTTAGGTTTATAACTATGTAAGTTGATGAGACATTTCAGCTACTCACTAAATTCTGTTCTGAGACTTACAGGAGCATGAGAAAGAACAATACCAATAATTCCAACCAATGGAAAACCTAATGCACACCGTTAGGTTAGAGTGAACTCTACTGACTTCTTGCATGATTCAACTACACAAATGAAACAATTTTGTTTAGATACACCAATGTCTAAAACTGAGGCAAATTGCTTAGCAAAGAGAGGATCCTTTATGCCTTTGTAATAAATGTAAAACTAGATTGGCTGTGAAGAGCAGAGTAAGATCTGATTAAAGTTCAGATTGTTGCCCAAACATATGGGTGTTAAATACATACATTAGAAAGCACTACTCTTGCCGTTGGCTGTCTGGGCTCACACCTCCACACAAAGAACTGCGTCTTGATGATCTCAATAAGTTACTAAACTGCCCTTAAAAACCTAATTTTGCATGAAGCCCTGGAGCAAAGCCTTGGCAATATTAAGCTGCAGCTTTTCCATGGAATGGCATATACTTATTTTGGACCCCGCGGCTGTAGGCATTCATTTGCTACGCATCATCAAACCAGCAAGCAGCCTTTTTGTCAGGAACATAGCAGCTGCTGAACAAGAAACATGGAAAAAAAGCCGACGGGGCTGGTTCAGTGCTCCCTGTTAGAGCGGTGCCTTCCTGCCCCAGTTGTCAGCTGATGGTTCAAAGGGCATGGGAAGGAGGTGGGTAACACCAGGCACTTTTCATACACGAACTGAGATATCTTCCTGAGCAGTGTACGAAGACACAGCTGAGCTTCTAGGTTCTCCATATCAATATTCCCTTTGCGTCTTTCCTCAAAACTCAATCCAAATGTTTTCACACTTATATAGAAAATAACACTGTTGATTATCACAGTAAATTAGGAAATTTGGTAAAACTCAAGTAACTTTTCTAAATAAATCTTATATTTTTAATAAATAAACAATCTATACAACTGAACATTTTCATTGGAATGTAATTGAAAAGCATTACGTCATCACTCCTGGAATAATATCACTTTTTTTTCTATTCAGAAAAAAAAATTGGTTACCTACATTGTAAGTTATCATTTACAATGACTGAAGCCATTTCAACTATTATTTTAAGCTTATAGTTGGGAATATTTTGAGAATTTGCTTTTTACTGCTTGTATGTGTCAGTAGCACAGTTATTTCCTTTGAAAGATGTTCTATAATGCAACACTTTATTAATCAGGGCACATATGTATTTGTATATACATTTTTACCAGTTTATCACCAGTCCTTTCTGCTTGGTGAAGTTTTGCCAGTCTTTATGAGTGAGATAGTCCGAGGTAAATAAAATGCAAATATCAATATATCCCATCGTGTGACCATAGTTACTTGAAATGAACATGTTTTATCCACTCACATGCTTGAAACTCTATAGAAGGCTAGAACTATTCATCTGACTATTCACTCACTGGGAAAACTGGAAAATTCCAGTCTCATGGGAGTTAGTGCCCCATCTCTCCTCCCTGACATTGTCAGAGGCAAAAAAATAAAGAAAGAAAGAAAGAAATAAAAGTGCTCAACTGTAAATGACTTCTGTGACCTTCATCTTCTGCAGCATTGAAGGCAAACCAAGTTGGTTATTAAGCTTGCAATTTACATAAAATTATTTAGGAGGGAAAATTGCTCACCAATTCCCGCTTCTCCTACAATCCAGGAGAGACGGATAAAGAGCATGACTCCCCAGATGTTCAGCATGCATCGCACCTGAGGATGAAAGTGAGCATTGAAAGAAATCCAGGACCAAGCCCAACAACCCTTCATAGTAACTCTGGTGTCCCAGGATGGCTGGTGAACCCTATGGGATCACCTAGGGGATGGCTCTCAGTGTGAACAGGATCCTAGGGGATGGATCTCAGTGTGAACAGGATCCTAGGGATGGCTCTTACTGTGAACAGGATCCTAAGACATGGCTCTCAGTGTGAACAGGATCCTAGGAGATGGATCTCAGTGTGAACAGGATCCTAGGACATGTCTCTCAGTATGAACAGGATGCTAGGACATGGTTCTCAGTGTGAACAGGATCCTAGGGGATGGATCTCAGTGTGAACAGGATCCTAGGACATGGCTCTCAGTGTGAACAGGATCCTAGGACATGGCTCTCAGTGTGAACAGGATCCTAGGGGATGGATCTCAGTGTGAACAGGATCCTAGGACATGGCTCTCAGTGTGAACAGAATCCTAGGACACGGTTCTCAGTGTAAGCACAGGACTTTGCTCACCAGCACACCTTTCACCCATCCAAACTTCACAACACCAGCCATGTCTTCTTCCTTGGCTTCTGCTTGCTCTTCTCCAGGCATTCCTTCTCCATTAGCAACCCTGTCAGCTGAACCAGGGGCCACAGTCACATTCTGCATTTTTACAGAAAGCAAAACAAAACAAAACATAGCAATGGATCAACAAACTATTTCTTAAATCTTTCAAAGCCAAATCAAAACAATAGCCATAAAACTCTGGGGGAAAAAAGCATTTCAGTAACCTCAGCAAATAATTTTGTTATTGTACCTTACCCTGGGAGTTAATGGCTTCCCCTTGTGAGTTATTTCCAGCCATGGCCAAGGCTGAAGAATGGCAGACAGAAAGGGGGCCAGCCAACCACTAACAACACAAAAGTGGTCATATTTCAATGAATTCAAAATGCAAAAAGATAAACAAGACAATGGGGCCAAGGGAGAAAAGCTAAGATGAAAGAGAAAAATCTTCAGGCGAAATAGGTTAGTTTAGATAGAGATTGTAAGATTGCGAAATTCTTATGGGAAATTGTATTACTGATATTTGAAATGTAAAGGTGTGTTAGCAGTCATGGTCCCTCACTTTGTAGTAGGGGCTGGAATCGGAAGGGGTTTTAGATTATACTTCACTCAGCTGAAATACAAAATATTACCATTCAAGCTATTAGTCAGTATAAAGTACCAGGAAGGTTTCATAGAAGTATTTTTATTCTAAATATTTAAAAGTCAGTGTGCATTTTCTATTGACAGCACATCTTGGCTTAGACTAGCCTCATTTCCAGTGGTCAGTTGCTAGAGGTCATGCGTGGGTTACCTCAACAGAGCTTACACAGTTCAGTCAGTTTCTGGTGAAAGCATTAGGTACTTTTCACACATCAAGTAAAAAGTTTTTTTCTGCCAGGTGGTGGTGGTGCACGCCTTTAATCCCAGCACTTGGGAGGTAGAGGCAGGCGGATTTCTGAGTTCGAGGCCAGCCTGGTCTACAAAGTCAGTTCCAGGACAGCCAGGGCTACACAGAGAAACCCTGTCTCGAAAAAAACAAAAAGTCAAAAAAAAAAAAGTGTTTTTCTTTTAATAAATTCTAGAAACATAAAGCAGCTAGCAATCATGTGCAAATTTTACTTTCAGTTGTGAGTGTTGTGTATGTGTCTGTATTTATGAATGAGTTATACGCTTGCCTTTGTGTGTACATACGTGTATGTGTTTGTGTGTATGAATGCAGGTGTGTGAGTATGTATAATATATGCATTTGTGTTGTGTGAATATGATGTCTGCATGTATGTGTGTTTGTATGTCTGAGTGCAGGTGTATGACTATGTATGATGCATGAGTTTGTGTTGGATATGATATATGTGTGTATGTGCATGTGTCTGTGTGTAGGATGCAGACAAGAACTTGTCGAGGCATGTGTGTCAAGGTCAAAGGACAACCTTGGGTGATGGCCCTTGCCTTCTCTCTCTCTTTTTTTTTTAAATCATGATTCTCTTTTTTTTTTAAGATTTGTTTATTTATTATATCTAAGTATACTGTAGCTATCTTCAGACACTCCAGAAGAGGAAGTCAGATCTTGTTGTCAGATGGTTGTGAGCCACCATATGATTGCTGGGATTTGAACTCAGTACCTTCAGAAGAGTAGTCAGTGCTCCTAACCGCTGAGCCATCTCTCCATCCCCTTTGCCTTCTCTCTTGATTGAAACAGGGTTTCTTTGTTGTCCTGTGGGTATGTCAGGCTGACTGGCCTCAGAGCACTTGAAGAGGCAGTCTCCTGTTCCGACCTCTCTCTCTCTCTTACCAGTTGGACTCAGCCCTGCACAACCATTCCAGGTAATGCTCCAAGTGCTTTCTGCCTGGAGTCATGTCCCAGTGACAGTTTTTACTTCCCATGACTAAAATTTACAGTCTTCAAAAGCATGAAAATGACAGCTGTGCTAATATGAGTGAAGGGATTGTCTGCCTGGAGACCTCATTTCTTCTACTTAGTTGAAGAGACTACCTTTATGATGACCGATATTCTAGATTACCACTATTCCTATGGCTGGGGCTGCATGGGAAAGCCGTAGTCACTTGCCCTTTTAGACATGGTTTTGGGAATGAAACCTATACTTTCTGGTAATCCCTGTGTTTGGTCTGGGAAATTGCTGTGCTCTCTGATGAACCCCAGTGGCAACTCTGACCCTTAGATTTGGAGAATGAGAGCATTAATAATGGGAAAAAAACCCACAACAACCTATAAAGTCTTTAAAGAATAAATTGCATATTTAAACTTCTCCATTAGATGAAGAAATTTTTTTCTTGATGGCCGTCATTTCTGATCACAGTTTTATGGTTCTTTAGCCCATCACTTGGACTTTAGAAAGCTTAGAGAACATTATCTGAGTGCAGGACAGAGAAGTCACCACACGTGGAAGTCAGTACAGCAGTGAGTTTCTAAATTATTCAAAAGCAGGGTCAATGTAGGACCGACAACTCTTTTCATAGATATATGAAACTTGCTAGTGTTTTGAAGTCTTAAGTATATTTATGTCAAGGCCAGTGACCTTGAATTTTTATGACTATATTTCCTTTTGTGACTAATGTTTAATAGTAGATTTACAGGAGCCGATGCAATTTTCTTGGCTGACTGTGATACACAGGAGCAGAAGGGTTCTGCACCTTAGAAACTACACATGGAATCTAATTTTACATGAAGTTAGTCCAGGGCTTGTCCAACAGCAATCTATGTTTGCTTTCTTAGAAAAGATGAATGAGAACACATCCAAGATTTTTTTAATATTACCTGGAAGTAGTTTAAGGCAGAATCGCCTTTTATGTGGTAAAGCAAATCTTTGTTTTACTTTTTGATAAGCGTTTCCTTTGTGTAGCAGAACAATAGTAAATTCAATGTTTCACCCAAATATTGAATGCGACTTGAGTCGAGATTTGTGGGGACCTAAAGGTTGCTAAGTTCTGCCTAGAGGTTCACAGACATCTGGATGTTGTTAATGTCTCACGGGTAGAAAGTTCTGGGATTGCATCCTTCATGTTTTTTTCTTTCTTTACAATTTGAATTAGTTTGTTTCTTTGCCCTCCATAAATGGTGACCCTTAGTTATCCTTAGTCCCTCATAGATGCATTTTTAAATCTATGGAACGGTCACCCAGTCACCAAGATTTCTATTTGTGTATTACAGATTCAGAGAAGAGAAAATGAAGCGTATTTAAAGAGAAAGACTAGTTATACAAGATTTTCTCACCAATAAAAAAAAGTAAAGCAGCTTCAATCACATGCAATCTAAATCTAACTAAAAATAAATAAAAACCTAAAGGGAACTGAAAGCAGAGTTCTTTTTATGAAGTAAAACTGCAAGATTAATCCTTAATCAGATGCCGGGTAATCATTGTGCATTTTTGATGTGGGGAGATCGTCACAGTCTAGCCTATGGCGAAAAGAGCACAGCATAAAACAAGGCCAATGCCTTAGTCTTAGGCTGTCCTTTCCAAAGGTGTTAAGGCATCTCAAACAGCCCAGTGTGCCGTGTCAAAGGCAGCTCCGATCGGCAGGCACACTGGAAGAAAACTCTTGCTTCTGAGATGACTCCCCCAGTGTAAAGATCTCCATAAACCAGGGGTTTAAAACTTACAAATAAGCTGTGTTTCCCTCTAGAATGTTGGTCCTAAGAACATGCCTTCCACTAAACTCCAACCCTTTTCCTTAATGGTGCTGGGCACTGAACCTATAGTATTATATATTCTGGGCAAGCACACTATCACTAAGCCTTTTTGATTGTTTGCTTTATTTTGTTCTAAATCTGAGCTTTAGTTCTGAGACAAGGTCTTACCCAGTAGCTCTAGCTGATCCTAATCTGTCTGTAACCCAGGCGGGTCCTGAACTTTTCCTTCTGTACCCACGTTTTACCCATTTGGAGAACCCTAGTCATAATTTTCTGACTTGGAAATCCTGACCTGAACAGCCGGGCCCTGCTTCCAGTTTCTTCTTAATAAAGGCTAAAGTTTTTGGGGTTTTTTGTTTTTGTTTTTGTTTTTGGTTTTGGTTTTTTTTGGTTTTTTTTGGTTTTTTGAGACAGGGTTTCTCTGTATACCCCTGGCTGTCCTGGAACTCACTCTATAGACCAGGCTGGCCTCGAACTCAGAAATCTGCCTGCCTCTGCCTCCCAGAGTTCTGGGATTACAGGCGTGCACCACCACCACCGCCCGGCTAAGTATTATTTTTCTTTGTTGTAAATTGTGGGAATGGATGAACGAGTATTTAAATTTGTTATTACTTTTAGTGAAGGGGACAGTTTTACAAGTTAAGAGTAGTGTACAGAGTTTCACAACTTTTTCTGGACATTTTTGGTTCTTTTTACTTCTTCAGACAATTGGAAGCTCCTTGGGAATGCTTACCTTTTCCTTTTGCCCCTTCCAGAACTTAGAGTCGTCATGTCACGTCCCCGCTCCGTCCACCGCTTCTTTCCTGTCCCCTCTGCCTGTCCCTTCCAGTCTTCTTTCCTTCTCTTCATTTAGAGAAACTGACAAGCAGTTTGTCTGAAGTTTCAAATTACGCTCCCCCCAAAAAAAAACCCTTCATGGAAGCTGATATTGAATAACTAAGATGCTATCTTTTTCTTTTGATTAAAGCACCAGATATCTCAGACAAACCCTAAGGTTAGTACCTAAGTTCGTGGGGTGAGGGTGTAAATGAGGAAGGTTTGTGGGGTGAGTGTATGAGAGCGGACTGAGAGCACCCACTCTTCCCCTGGAAGTCTTAGTAGAGAGCTGTGCTCCCTGTAGCTCAGAGAATAGATTTTGGAGATGTTTTTCCTCTGAAAAGGTGAGAAAAAAACTCAAGGAAGAACCAGTGCCTTTACCAGAATCATTCCTGAGAGAACCCCTCCTGAGTCGCACTGGGGGCAATAGGAGACTAACTTTGTTCTGTCAACCCTCCCCCCCAATTCTCTCTAAGACCAAGTTTCTCTGTGTAGCCCCTGCCTTTCCAGGAACACACTCTGTAGACCCGGCTTACCTCAAACTCTGAGGTCCCTCAGCCTCTACCTCCTGGGTGCTGGGATTAAAGATCTGAGCAGCCTTTTTTTTTTTTTTTTTAAACTTTAAACAGCCTGCTTTTTTTTTTTTTTTTAACTTTTAAGAACTAGAATGGATAAATGAATAAATGAGAGATCATGAAATAAATTTTGCATCCTTCATTCTCCTGAAAGCTTGGCTGTCAGTAAATAAGCATTCGAAACTAATATTCCCTTATCTTCCCAGAGAGCAGCCATGGCCCACAAAGTGATATTCAGGGTTGGGGAGATGGTTCAGCAGGTAAAGCATTTGCTGGTAGGTGTGAGGGACAGAGTTGGCATCTCCTGCTCTCACATAGAGACTGATGTGGTGTCCCATCTGTGTTTTCAGTACTGAGGAAATGGAGACAGGAGGTCTCCAGAGGGAGCTGGCTAGCTACACTGACTGAATCGGCAAGCTTGGGGTTCAAGTGAGAAAGCCTGCCTCAATGCATAAGGTGAAGAAACTGGGGAAGCTGCCCCACATCAACCGCCACACACCTGCAAACACACATGCAGGCACATGCGAATAGATACACATGCACAACACCACACACAGAGACATACCAAAAAATGTTGTTCTTTACACGCTGTCAGAAAGGCAGGATCTGTTAACATATCTCTGAGAAAGTCACAGAAGAAATCTAAGCTTTAAATAATGATGTATAGATTAGTCTCTCACAGACTTTGGAACTCTTTTGCATTCTTTAAGCAAGAAGTTTGGCTACTTCTGTGCTTCTCGGCTTCAGTTTTGAAGAGCCAGGAGCCTCAGGCAAAAGTATCAAGTTTCCAAGGGCTGAATCTTATGCAATTCTGATCTTCCTTTTAAAAATAGAAAAACTAGTCATAATTCTGCCTCAGCTTCCAGAGTAGCTGTGTCTTAAGACCAACCAAGGCTGGACCACAGGCTGGCCCCCACAATATGAAATATGTGTGGCAGTCAGCCCAGTGGGACTTGAGTATCCTTTACTGCAAACACCATAGGATACATTGCCCAACTTCCTAAGTTCAGTCTGCACTTCTTTCCCAAGTTAGTAAACATTTACAAAGTACATTTTGTACAGTTTCTGTTTCTTGGGAACCAGAGACAGCGGCATAAGGAGGATAGATGGCATGGACCAGCCCTCTTCCTTTGACCACCGAAGTGCAGTTTTTACCCCCGAGGGAATGGCATGGAAGGATGCTTACCTTAGCTAGCTGTTCGTGGATCTCCAGCAGGCTGGGCCGGTTGACCTTGGGCCCGCTCACGCTGCCTGTGTTGCGATAGTACTCAATCTTGGGGACGGCGTCCATGGTGTTGTGGCCAAAGGTTTGCAGGTAGTATGTGTTTGTGTGAGAGTCGTAGGCGTGATACGTGGTGTCTGTTTTAGCAGTCTCTCCAGTTTGGAGAAAATTGTCATAGCACTCCTGATTCCCAGGCCTAAAGCTGATTCGCAGTCTGTTTTGGGCTTCGTCCCCAAAAGAGGTCTCTTCATAATGTGGGGGGTCTGCGCTGTCACTCACGGCTGCATCATTGCCGTGGCCCTCGTTTATGACATGGACCTGAAAACGACTGGCGCTACTGGGCACTGGGTTAGAAGGGATGTTGACCGACATCTTCCAAAATCTGCTTTGGAACTACCTATTTTTTAGTGGTGGTTGTTTTAATCTATGTATTTCTGCTTCAAAATAGACACTAGTATGGCTATAATATGGAGTACTTGGCTTTGGTTTTAGACGACCCAATAGCTAGATTCCTGATGTATTATTGATGTGTGGTCTCCCATGTAATCTTCAGAATGATCCTCAAAGCCACTATTAAAGAGAGAAATGTATATTTGTTCCAGGCAATGCAAACATGTTTAAGAAGGGTTATGGCTTGAGGTATAGTTTTCCTTCATATGATGTATAATTTTAAGTTTGTTACACTAAAAGTTTTTCATCCTGGAACCCTTGCTACCTGAGCGAGGAAACGCTAACAAATAGGAAGGGACTGGGTTCCACCAACAGAAATTCTACTGAAGTCACTAGCATGTGATTGTTGGTCATGTTTGCTTGGAAGTCACTGGGACATTTAGAAAGCATGTTAGTAATCGAGGACAGTAAGAGAGTTTGCAGAGAGTCTAAGTGCTAGAACTGCAAAGCATTTTACATTGATGGCATTGTCCCTCATCTGATATACAAAAACTTTAAAAAGTGTATTTTGCTAGTTATAAAAAAAAAAATCCGCACATCATCAATGACAAATTTGACCCAGAAAAACTTTTGCCTGTTTAACACATAAAAAGTTATATTTTAGAATATGAAATTAAAACAAACAACCAAACAAAAACCAAAAAAGCAAAAAATAAGTCTTAAAATGATGTTCTGTGAATTTTAAGATTTTTTTTCAGTAGCTCTGAAACAGTTCATTTGCTCACACGTTTGTGATTTTTGTAAATGCTGTTATGGAAACCTTAAAAACTGAGTGTTTGGGCTACAAAAATAAGTCACAGCCCTCTCAGTAAAGACGTATGCTCTACTGGTGGTCCCTTTTAATGCAATGTTTGAGGAGTTCAATAAACCACCCGCTAATTTTCACAATTCTGCAGTATATGCCAACCTTAAATACTGTCTTTGGAGTAATATTTCTTTGTAAATACCTTAAAATTAGATTTTTTCCAAAGAAAACTAGAAAATGAGAGCAGTATTAACAAAAGCTTGGTTCTTGCATAGTAAATTAAGGCATTTCTTTGGATAAAACAAACAAACAAATACACATAATGTAAAGTCTTAAATAATCTTTCCTGGTGAAATTTTCAGTGCAGCCCACATCTCTTAGCTTTTTAGAACATTTAATTTCTCACAGACCCTGACGCCTTCTGTCCCATCCTCAGACTCTGTTTCCACAGGATATGAAGTGTGGCTTCTGCCCAGCCCAGACACTTACCCGTCCCATCCAGCAGCCTTCTTCTGAGTGACCCACACTAGCATTGCGCGGGCATATATGGGGCCTTAGCTTTCAGCCCACAACCTTAGGCTTCTGCTCATTGGTTAAAAACTTTCTTGAAAGAGATGACTTTTCAGTCATTGGCCTGGGATTGTGGGAGAAGCCCCGCCAGTCATTAGCCCCCAGGAACTGTAAGTGACACATCAACTAGTAACTGGTAGTAAATCATTAATCCTTTTAGACAGTAAACAAAATAAAGTTTCTTTAATTCACAGATTGCACAACAACAAATCCTTCAAATAATATTGCTTCACTTGTTTGGGACTAGATAAATTTAGTTCCACAGTCTGCCTTTCTGTCTCTGTCTCTATCTCTGCCTCTGTCTCTGACTCTTCTCTCTGTCTCTTCTGTCTCTTCTCTCTCTCTCTCTCTCTCTCTCTCTCTCTCTCTCTCTCTCTCTCTCAATAGGAATTGAGACAGGGCCTCACACATTCTAAGAACTACTCTACCACTGAGTCCTCCCACCCCGTCTCTTTGCCTGTGCTGGCCTGAGCTCACTCTCCTGCAGACAGCCTCACCATCCTCCTCACCTCAGTCTCCCAAGTAGCTGAAAGCAACCTCTGCCACGAGGCCTAGCTCATCATCTTATTTTTGATGAGACCTAGTGACCTCATATTGCTCAGCATAGGAACCAAAATACCAAGAGACAGCCTCAATATTTTGTGGCTAGGAAATGTCACCTGAAATTATTTGACCTTACTGCACCGCCTCTCTGCATAGGAAGCGAGCAGACTGAGGGTAGAATTGGTGAAGTATTAAAACGATCTCTGCCGAGAATGTAAACCACTTTAGGCTGCCTGAGTCAAGCCAGGCCCACTTCCCAGGGGCACTACTAGCTGGCTTTTCAGCCTCCTTGTGGAGGAAGCATTTTTATCACATCTAGTTTCTGAGTTTTGCTCAGAAGACGTTTCGACTCCAACCTGTGAGCTGGTGATTAAGACGGCACATGCAATTCCTCTGTGCAGGCTCTGTCATTGGTTTTCAATCAGGATGACTGAATGAGTCCTCTTTGGGTCTAATAAGAAGCTATCCAAGTGATTTCCAGTTGCTCGGGTGGCTCTGCTGTGGTGTGACGTAGAGATTAAGTGTGAGCTGTGAGTGAAGAATCCTCGACTTCAATTCTGGCCCTGCTACTTCCTGTCTGAGGCAACTCAGGAGAATAAGTCGCCGTGTGTGCTTTAATGTCCTCACATGCAAACGAGGATGCAGACACTAACAGCATGTGACTCGCTGAGTTAGTGTGAAGCTTACATGAGCTAATTAATGTCTGTCTCTAAATAGGAGGGGTTTGAATGCAGTGCAATATTTTAGTAATATTTATTATTTATTTGTAACTTTTTTTTTTTTTACTCACACTCATGGTTCTGAGACCAACCATTAAAGACAGGGATAGAAATCATGCCTATTAAACTGAAGGGAATGGTAAATTAATGAGGAAACACAAGATTGTAAAAGGGACATGCAGATGCCGAAGGAAGGTCCAGCTGCTGCTCTTAGCCAGCTGAGTGCCTTGGTACCAAACGGAGCTAACACTATAAGGTTCTGTCAGAAGTAGAAGTATAAAGAGACAGCTGTAACTTGATCTCTCTCTTTTTCTGGTTTTACAATTATCTATTTGTGTGTTGGGGTATGAGTGTACACACCATATGGTGTATATAGAGATCAAAGGACACCCTCGGGGGAGTCTGTTCTTCAGTTATGTCTGTCCCAGGGCTTAAATTCAAGTGTCAGGCCTTGCAGCAAGTGCGTTTACCCGCTGAGCAAACTCGTCATCCCTGATCTTCTCATGAAGACCATTTTAATAGAAGAAATGTATTTTTTCAATAAGGGGCTTGCAACTCTCACTCAGAGGAAGGGCATTCAGTATAGGGGGTCAGGTGTCAGATGCAGGTAGGGGGTGTTGGGATACTTAATAGATCAATAAACTGCTGAGATGAGGCTGAGACCCAAAACAAGTTCTGTTCCCTGTACCAGGATGATTGGCACCACCCAGCCCTCACCTGCCTTCAGGAGTGCCTTATTCATTCTTCAGCCTCTTTCCTACCCCCAGAAGCTGGGAGCACCTCTGGAGTCAGTCTCTTCTTCTTGCTGCATGCCTCTCTGACCTCAGTGTGTATGAATTAGTTTCAGTCTCCGTCTTCCATCAAGCAGACATTTTCATTTGAGGCTCTTATCGCTAACGGAGAAATGATAGCTTCTGTTCTTCATTAAGGGGGTTCAGACCTTCTAGAGTGTCTGGGAGATAGTTAGGGGTTATGGATGAGATGACATCATTCATGAAGTCAACCTTGCATGGTGAGCTTAAGTCAAGCCTTTGAGGCAGGTGGGTAAGGAAACTGGAGGTACAGACACCATCTTTCTTCCTGTTTTCCCTAACGGGCTCTTGTGTGCGGCAATAGGGGCTGATCTGGGTATGATACTGGCCATCTATTTGTAGAGGCATTAACATTTCTTTAAGTTTCCATATTATATCTCACGTATGACCAACTTTTTATAGTTATCACTTCTCACTCTGCAAACACAGATGATGACCGTTCTTCTACCCCCACCCCAGCCCCCAAGAGTAAGATGCACAAATGAAAAATAAAAGCCATGGATCAAGTACTTCCTGTCAGCGTGATGCTGGATGAGGCAGTGTGTTGGGAGTTGATCACCTGAAATGGTACATTCCTTAGGATCGTATCTCTCCTCCTCCCTCCCTCTCTCCCTATCCCTCTCCTTCCCCCTCTCTGCTTCTCTCACTCTCTCCTCTCCTCTCTCCTCCTCTCTCCCTTTTCTCTCTCCTCTCTCTTTCGTCTCTCTTTCTTTTCTTCTTTTTGAAATAAAAATCTGATCTTGTGAAATGGAACGTCTTAGTGAATGTTGTCCTTGGGGCAAATGGAATCTCTGTGATTTGGACATAACTCTTAGGGGATCACTGCAGAAACCCATATATTACAGAGATGATGCCCTGTGTTTGAGCACAGATACCTTCCAGCAAGGTCAGCTGAGCTCAACTTACCAAGTTATTCTTGGGCCAGATTACCAAGTGGATGTGAGGTTCTCTGTACCACCTGGGACACCCAGAGCATCTTTGATATCAAGACTTGGAACAGGAGAACCGTAGCCAACATAGATATTTTATAAATCTACTAGGAGAAAGCAAGCAAACAAACAAAAGGCCCGTCAGGCATCTTTCTGGGCCTGCTATTTTAGAATGCCACAGACATGATTAGGAGTCTTGACAAAAAGTTGGAGAGGCCAAGGAGCTGGCTCAATGGGAAAAGTGCCTGCTGTGCGAGCAGAGACCTGAGTTCAGATCCCCATCATGCCAAACTCAGTGGGAGAAGCATGTGTGACCTCCGTGCTGGGTGGGGAGCAGTATGGAGACAGGGTGAGGATGATTGATTTACTGATCTATAGTTTTCAGAGTGCTTTTCCATTCTTTACATTTCCAAACTCTCACCAGCATTCCTGAGAGACACAGGCCAGGCTTCTCACCCTTGTTTCACGGATGTGGAAACTGTCTGCTCTCCAGTCCCTTTCTAGGTTATGAAGCTAGGTGCTGGGGTGAGCCAACCTTGGAATCCTGACCCCTAACCTGGAGAATGTGCATGATAAGTTCAAGCTTCCCCTTATCTCTCTGACTTTGCAGATAGATATACTTGTTGCATGTTTAGGCTGTTGGGGTTTACAAGTCTATCACTGGCAGCGAGTAGACATGTGTTCATGCCTCCCCAAGAATAGTTTCACACCCTATGGCCATCTCTCCTCTGAAGTCCACTGAGATTAAACAACTGGCTCCTGGTGTCATGTCTCCAGTGCTGGCAGGCCGGACACCTTGCCTCAGTACAATTGTCCCTCCTACAGGGTGCTGTGGAGCTTTTTGTTTAGTGCTAGCCGTGAAGGAGGGTCGTGCAGCCAGTGTCCATGTGAGGCAGGACTGGCAGGGGCTCTGCATGCACCACAAGATTTCATCATAGGAGGTTCTTCAAGGCAGAAAAGAATGGGGTTCTGAGAACCTTCACATCTCTGCAAGCTTGCAAAGTTTGCCTGTTAGTTTTCTGAGTTTGTCCCACTGTGAACTTTTTAGCCTATGATCCCTGTTCAAGAATAAAATTCTTTCTTTTTTGGGGCTGAAAGGCCTTTGAGCCCAAGTGTTGTGCAGCAATTTCCTCTGAGACAAGATCCCATCTTAGAAAGAAGCTCCTCAAGTCACAGAATGCTCTAAGGAGAGGTAAAACATTCCTTTAAGGAACCCAAAGGCTTCAGAAAATTTCTGAAATTGACTAGATACCCTAATTCGTTCCTTCCACAAATGTACAGAAGCAGTAAGAACTGCTGAGAGGTGCTCTCAGACAAGCTGAGATGCCCAGAAGAGGTTCAGATCACATGAGCTGCTTTAAAGAGACCTTTATTTCTGGACGTGCTTTCTATTCCAGGGAGCTGACTGCATGCTGTGCCCTGAGCTCCAGGTTCCCAGCCTATGTGACCTGGCACTCATTCACACTCACACTGGCGTGGGATATTGGTCACACACTATTGTTGTGTCATCTCTGCTCCTGTAAATAAACCTTCACCCATACTCCTAGAAGTGAGCCCTGTCTGTCACTGGGCTGAGTAGAAGAACTGTGTTCATGTCTCTCCAAGACATAGTGTCATACAACACAAGGGTCACTAAAGCTATGCTGTGACTCCAGCCTGGAGTGTGGAGAGGGTAAATGGGTTTGCTTTGCAAAATTCCTCAGGTAGCTCATTAGCATGGGCAGATATCAGAGGAGGGAATATGGTGGAAGAGGTCCGGTTTCCACGCTACGACTAGAAACCTCCACTGAGGAGAAAGATCAGGGAAAACACGAGATTATACACAGCATGGTGGATAAATCAATCACAGATGTTTATTGAATGTCATGAATGGAATGACCCTCTCTCCAGCAGCACAGGCAAACTAATTACAAATGTGTCTATCACATGTCTCAGTGGAACTGGGAATACCATGAATCGGAACCACCATCAGGCAAGTGCATACTCAAAGGTCCCCTTATCAAACTCTTCAACTTCATCTTCCCATGTAGAAGAGGGCATGCTACTATAGGGGTCTAAGAGAATCTTGAAGCATCTGATAATGAGAAGTCCCAAGAAAATGCACAAGATGCCCACAAAGGCAAAGCCGGTCTTCTGCTCCAGAGACAGGGAGGATTCAGAGACTTCGTGGACACTCATCTTTGCTGAAGAATTGCCACAGTAGGTGCTACTCATCATTCACGGCTGCATCGTGGTGGCTCTTCAGAGTTGCTGCAGGAATCAGTTCTCCACCTAGGTACAGAGTGGACCCAGTTTAGTCTCATCCAATGTGTGGTAACTGGACAAGAAGTTATAAAAGCAGTTATTTTCAAGCCCTCTTTATTCGTCAACAACCTTTGAAGGTATCAGATACACATCAGGATGAAATTGGCACTGGAAATGTGTACTTCATAGCAGTAAATGCAGAATTGTTTATGGACACAGAGATGCACGCCTGCATACTTAGATAAACAGAAAGGCAAGCGTGGTCATCACCGTCATCCCATTAGTACAGAAGCCTTTGATTCAATGGTAGGCAGTTGCTACTGCTCTTTTGATCTGAATTTTCATCTCGTTTTCCCTTCATGCTTGCACGTGGAGGTAATAGCACAAATAAAATGAGTATAAACTGTTCCCACTGTTTAAAGTCCTAGCTTCAAGGTCTCTCTCCAGGACTACCTTTAAAAACTTATTTACTTCTATTTTATGTGTATTGGTGTTTTGCCTTCATGTATATCTATGTGAGAGTGTCAGATCTTGGAGTTACAGACAGTTGTGAGCTGCCATCATGTAGGTGCTGGGATTTGAACCCTGGTCCATCTGGAACAACAGTCAGTGTCCTTAACTACTAAGTCATCATCTATCCAGACCTCTCCCATTTTGTCTGAAATAAAATCTGATTCTTTAAGAGGCTGCAATATATTTCTTTTGTTTCAACTCTGGTTTGCATAGTTTCATACTTAGTTTCTTCTCTATGATGAGTGCTACCCCTGTGTGTGTGTGTGTGTGTGTGTGTGTGTGTGTGTGTGTGAAGAGAAAATTTCTCACTCTATAGTTTCTATGGTTCAGGTTGTCCCAGAAATCACGGCAATCTCTCTGTCTCAGCTCACCCGAATGCTGGGATTACAGGCAAGAGCCACCACACCTGGCTTAAATATCACATTTTCAAAGATAAGATATTTTTAAAATTACATGAACATAGACAATATCCAGCATCATAACTGCAAAGAGATAAGCACAATATCTGCGGGCATTAACCACCTCCCAACATCTACATTCATTTTCAGAAACTCTAAGTCAATGGTTCTCAACCTGAGGTTCATGACTCCTCTAGGGGTTGAAGGACTCTTTCTTTCTTAGAGGTACCCTAAGACCATTGGAAATATAAGACATTTACAAAATGATTCCTAACAGTAGCAAAATTACAGTTATGAAGTAGTAACAAAAATAACTTTATGGTTGTGGCTCACCACAACATGAAGACCTGTATTAAAGGGTTATAGCACTAAGAAGGTTGAGAACTACTGCCCTAAATAATCCAAGTTTAAGTTGTGTGTCATTTGTAATTGAGCTAACTTTAAGACAGCTGGTTAGTCCTCCTTCTAAACGATTCTCATCCCCATCCCCCTTGTCAATGACTGATATTCTAAAGCTGCAACTAAATTTTTAACAAAGTTGACTTTAAATAAAATGAAGCTCCTTGCCCATTTTCAGAAAAACAACTGAAGGAGCTGGAGAGATGGCTCAGTGGTTAAGAGTATTTGTTCTTGCAGAGGATGGGGTTTGATTCCCAGCACACACGCATGACAGCTCACAAATGTCTACAACCCTGGTTCCAGGGGAACTGATTCTCTCTTCTGGCCTCCAAGGGCACCAGGCATGCACGATATTGCGACACAGATGTAGGAACCATCTCTATGCATAAAATAAGATAAACTTAAAAAAAAAGACTAAGATAGAACAAGAAATGTGTAAGAATGAATGGAGAGAGTAATATGAAGGCTTGGAGCTCTCAACCTAAAAAAGCAGAGATAAACACTGTATTTTAGAAAGGATTATATTGGAGAAGAGCTCTATCTTCCAACTACCAAGGGAAGAAATACCCCCTACTTCTGCTGTGTTGATTGGCTGGCTTTTTGGTCAACAAAAGGGTAAAACATTTTAAAATCCCTTTGTAGAACATCTTTCCACCAACTTGTCTTAATGCCCTAGCAAATAAAAGTGTGCTTTGTCTTTAAAAAATTATTTTTTAAGCCTTACTTAAGTAATTCAGAGTGATCTTGCCAAAGGCTGAGTTCTTTTGTTATTTATCTTGTAAGAAGCATGGGAAACAATATTAAGCAATATTTTCTGCTTCTGATTTTTTTTTTAAAAAAAATTGTCAAATTAATGGTCTTTGTAAGCTACATTTAACATTTTTTTGGGAGTGTGTAGGTGAGAGAAGCCAATAATATGGTTAGGAAGGGGTGCCACTCTTGCAGAATATCGAAGATCGGTTTCTGGCTTCCTTGTCAGGCAGCAACTCATACATGGGTAGTTATAGCTCCAGGACACCCAGTGCCTTGTCTCTGAGGGAAGCAGAGCCCATGTGTGTGCACCTATTCACTCACACATAATTTAAGATAATAAAAATAAACCTCTAAAAGCAGAGGGGCTGGTAGCCTTGGTTTGGTGGTGGATACTACAGTGTGCCTGTAGTGTGGAACTTTCTGCCAGCAGCTGCCAGCATCCCCAGCACTGGCTATCTTCCTTCCTTCAAGAGTTGCCTCAGCTGCAGAGAACTGCCCTACCAAGGGTGTGTGCCTCCTAGGAAGGATGCTGTTCAGTAGCCTCCAGCTCTAGAGTTCCACATGGTTTCAGTTGAGCACATTTTGGGTACATATCACAACTCAACTTCTGTCCACATCTGCTTCATTCTCCATTCTTTTCCAGTTTGGAGCCCCAAAGCACTTCTTAATAAACATTTGGGCTGGGCAGTGGTGGTGGTGCACACCTTTAATCCTAGCAGTTGGGAAGCAGAGGCAGGCAGATTTCTGAGTTGGAAGCCAGCCTGGTCTACCCAGTGAGTTCCAGGACAGCCAGGGCTATACAGAGAAACCCTGTCTTGAAAAAACAAAAACAAAACAAAACAAAGCAAAAAATAAACATTTGGGCCACCAAACTCTGCCTCAGAGTCTGATTACTGGAACAATTAACATCACAGAACCTAGAACATCTGAGCAATTTCAATGCTTTGTTCGTCTTGCCATTGCATAGAAAAGGCCTACACAGAATGCAGTGAGGTATTTTAAAGACATTATAGAGGAGACATGTGCATGGGGGTCATAGCTGGTCACTGGAGAAGCAATCTAGTTGGCCTTGGATTAGTAATTAACCTATAGACTCTGTTATTTATTTATTTTTAAAGATTTATTCATTCATTTTATGTATGTAACTACACTGTAGCTGTCCTCAGACACACCAGAAGAGGGCAGCAGATACCAATATAGATGGTCATGAGCCTCCACGTGGTTGCTGGGAATTGAACTCAGGACCTCTGGAAGAGCAGTCAGTGCTCTTAACTGCTGAGTCATCTCTCCAGCCCCGACTCTGTTATTCTTAGTAAAACCTGCCAAACAACTAAAATGGCAAACCAACAACAACAAAAAAATGTGTTTTCCAAAAGCAACAATGAACCACTCAGCTCATTTGTCTGACTGCACTAAAACAAAATCCCTCCCTAGCTAGTTACAGAATCCCTCCCTAGCTAGTTACAGAATCCCTCCCTAGCTAGTTACAAAAGCCACCCCCACCCTCACCCCCCACCCCTTCACCCTCACCCCCTCACCCCTTCACCCTCATCCCCCCACCCCTTCACCCTCGCCCCTCTACCCCTTCGCCCTCGCCCCCCCCACCCCTTCAACCTCACCCCCCACCCCTTCACCCTCACCCCCCACCCCTTCACCCTCATCCCCCCACCCCTTCACCCTCATCCCCCACCCCTTCACCCTCATCCCCCCACCCCTTCACCCTCACCCCCCCACCCCTTCACCCTCATCCCCCCACCCCTTCACCCTCACCCCTCCACCTCTTCACCCTCACCCCCACCCCTTCAACCTCACCCCCCCACCCCTTCACCCTCACCCCCCACCCCTTCACCCTCATCCCCCCACCCCTTCACCCTCACCCCTCTACCCCTTCACCCTCGCCCCCCCCACCCCTTCACCCTCACCCCCCCACCCCTTCACCCTCACCCCCCCCACCCCTTCACCCTCACCCCCCCCACCCCTTCACCCTCACCCCCCCACCCCTTCACCCTCATCCCCCCACCCCTTCACCCTCATCCCCCCACCCCTTCACCCTCACCCCTCCACCTCTTCACCCTCGCCCCCCACCCCTTCACCCTCACCCCCCCCACCCCTTCACCCTCACCCCCCCACCCCTTCACCCTCACCCCCTACCCCTTCACCCTCATCCCCCAACCCCTTCACCCTCACCCCTCCACCTCTTCACCCTCGCCCCCCACCCCTTCACCCTCACCCCCCCCACCCCTTCACCCTCACCCCCCCACCCCTTCACCCTCACCCCCCACCCCTTCACCCTCACCCCCCACCTCTTCACCCTCACTCCCTGACCCCCCATACCCCCCAACCCCCCTGCAATTTATCTAACACATGCCACATCATGCCTTGTTCTTAGGTTCTTAGACAGTAAGTGAGTTAATGAATTAATGGAAAAGAACCCTTTCTAAATTTGCATATCATCTTTATTCAATCAGTATTTGAACTGGAATAAATTAAGTATGTTGATAGATACAGTCTTTGAAGAATAAAGTTGTTTTTTTTTTCCAATCTAATTCTGAACTATCTAGAGAACTTGAAGTTTCATTTATCAGTAGTTGACATAACCAAGAGAACTTCCACTTGGTTTCAAAGCCTGGCCTTGAAGATAAGCACCACAATTCAATAGCTCAATCACTGTTCCGCCTCTCTCCTATTAAACTGATTAATGGGGTACTCTAAAAAGACACGATTCTTCACGTTCAGACATGGAGAATGGGGATTTTTCCTAGCAACTCTGTGAATTTCCTTTTATTTTCTAAGGGAACTGTATCATTATTATTTTATTTTAACATTAATCTGTACCAGAAAGTACAGATGTCAATTTTATATTTCCTCTGTGATTTTTTTTTTCAGTTTGCTTATAATTTCTGGTGTAGTTACCCCTTTCTTGCTGTTCAAGCCTTGGCTATTACCCTTTGCAGGAAGGGTATTGTGAGAAACTTCAGATTTTCTGAACTGTGTGGGGATGCGAAAGGTATGTGGATAAAGAATTTCTCAGTAAATGAAAACGGTAACCATGACAACAAACCTAATTTGTAGCGCTCAATCTTTCTATTACTGGAACAAATACAGAAGAAATGTAGTGCTATATCAGAACAGATGCTGAAAAGTGATCCAAATCTTTCAGGATGCGGTCAGGGGGTCTAAAGGTTGAATGCGTTTAAGGTAACAGTGTATTTTCTTAACGTTTTCATTGAAAAACAAAACAAAACAAAACAAAAATGGAGACTGAAGTGTTTTGTCACCGTTCTTGGTGCAAGGTACTAGCGAACTTGGTAACAATGAACCACATGGAACATTATGCCTTTGTGGAAGAGGCAGGCATAATTATTTAACAGTCATAAATGGCAAAGACTTGACTCCTTAACCTGCTCAGGACTTTGCAACCTGGAGATACGCTTTCAGAACGGACTGAGTGTGGAAATGTGACCAGAGTTACGAGTAAGATAAAAGTTTTGCTTTTTGAAAGGAGGAAGAAGAAATGATAGAAATTATACATTGGTAATGTGTGACTATAGACATTCACTAGGCACCTGCCAGTGCTAGGCAGGCACTGGGGAGCTCGTGGGGGAGAGGCAATGCAGTACACCTCAGCTTTCCACTGCAGGCAAATGGCAAACCATCGGCTTAAAAAAGAAAGAGTTCATTTTGGCCCTCTGATTTGGAGGTTTCAGCCATGGTCATGTGACCCGGCTTTTGTTTCTGGAGTGTGGCACAGGAGGGCTGTTCACTTGGCAGCTGGAGGGAAGGAAGGGCCAGGGTCTCTCTGTCCACTTCAAGGTCATCTCTGCAGTGACCTAACTTCTTTCGACAAAGCCCATCTCCTCTTAAAGGCTTTACTTTCCCCCCAATAACCCTGTGTCGAGGTCAGGCTTTAACAGATGGATCGATCTTTGAGGAAAACTTCAAACAACAACAGCTAAATTAGCCCTTTGTTAATTTGATGCTAGCATGATGAACTGAGGACAAAGGACAGCATGTTTTAGTGACTTTGACAATTCATGGACCTTTTTTTATAATGTCTTTGTAAGGAAGATATGAAATATGTCTAGTTTGTAGTGTTTTATGTAGATCTACATTCACTGGGCTATCCTAATAAATACCGGGCTCTGTGATAATGAAGACAGGTCTTCAGTGTAGTATTACAAAGGTCTAGCCTTAGCTACATACGCTTACAAGCCTCAGAACAGTGACTAGGTTGAAGACATTGAAGTGATGATTGCAAGTTTTGACGTAAAACTTGGCTGAAATCATATGAAGCTACCCGAGTTGAGATTCAAAACAATTCTGATGACTTTAATTCTTAGATTAGCAGAAATATTTACAAAGTTCTCATGTTTAAAGACAAAGGTCTGAAATGTGTCAACTGAAAGTGGAGGAGATATTGCTTGATAATTCACATGAAATAAATATTCAAATTGCAATTAATCAAAAATTTACATAAGTTGAAGATATAAAGTGGTCACTTGAAAAGCAGAGACAATCCTAACTTGAATGAGAACAAAGCATCCAGAATGGAAATGTTATTATGATTCCCAGTCAAACAAAAATGATTTAATAGGTAATCAGTATTCAAAATATTTATTGCACTGTTGTTACATGGGAGTAGATATCACCTTTCCTCTCAAATAGCTTCCAGCTCACAAGAGAGAGGAGCCTTGTTCAACAAAGAATAAAACAATTCAGTCTTTTCTTCATATGGGTAATGAAGAGGAAAGCGAATTACATTTAACATCTATTGCATTTCTCTCATGTAGTTGTGACTTACACGTATTTTATCTCAACAATCATATTGATTAATCTTCTTATCTTATATATTTAGAAGGGATCAAAAACAATGCTTCATGTGAGGCGCTATCAATGAAGGACTGTATGAGTAAAGTATGTGGAAGAGGCTGTGATTTGAAAACTATTCATCAAAATAGGATTTAGCCCTTGATGAAAGGTAGGGGACCGTGAAAAGGAACCTCTCAGTGACAGCTCTGCTCTATTAAGCTTGAACAAATGTGAAAACAACATTTTCACCAAACAGAGTGAAGAAAAGAAGAAACATCATAGATTTACAATGTAGATGTAAATTTGGGCATTGTCAACTTGTGGTTCTCAGGTAAGGAGTCAACTCAGATTATTTTGTGCAACATAAAATCCCTAGTAGGGTTAATACTTTGAGTATGATCATTGAATAAAACTGGTAGAGATGAATAAAGGCGTGATAGAGAGATCCCAGTACTCAGAAGTATTTGCAACCTTAAGCTTAAGAGAAGGTTATTATTGAAAGACAGCATTGAAGAAGGCGGTAGATACATCAGACATCTGAAGGATAGACTTGAAGGTAGATCCGGGAGAAGGTTGTTGCAAGTCCAGGAAGATGGCGCTTTGCTATTATCGGGTAGGACAGGATGTAGGAAAAACAAACTACCAGTAATCCATAATCCATGTTCCCCTTGCAGAGGGAAAATTACATCTCCTGGTGGACTCATAAGTGCTGAGGATCATGAATAAATCCACAGTAAGAATTCACACAGAGCCAAGAAAGCCACAGTTTCTAGATGAAACACTGAAAACTTTCTAATTCTGAAGCAAGAATGGAAACAGCATTGACAGATGAGGCCTGATGTCAGAATTGTTTCACCAGTATAGAAATTTATAGAGTGTTAACAGATTGAAGAAAATATGGTATAATGGTTAAAGAGAAGATGGAATTGGACAGTAATGAAATTTGACAAAACGGGTTTTATTTGCATTAAAGTTAAAGGCACACAAGGATAATGCATTCAAATGTAATCATTTTTAATAAGGACTTAACCAGATATTTTATTTTTCAAAGGAGAGTTAAGTCAATTCATCTAATGTTTAAAGACCTGTTGTAACTTCCACTTTCAAACAAAAATTGAGAAAGGATGATTTAGTTAATATTGGAAAAACTTAGACTTTAATGTTCTTTAAAAGAAAGAGTCGCCAGGCAGTGGTGGCACACATCTGTAATCCCAGCACCTGGGAGGCAGAGGCAGGAGGATTTCTGAGTTAGAGGCTAGCCTGGTCTACAGAGTGAGTTCCAGGACAGCCAGGGCTATATAGAGAAACCCTGTCTCGAGAAAACCAAATCCAAAACACCAAAAATAAAATAAAATAAAATAAAATAAAATAAAAAGTGTTTAAAAAAAATAAAAGAAAGAGTCGATCTAGTAGAATGGTTGAAAAGGAGAAGCGCAAAGGGCCAGAAGCATGCCTGTGGAGGCCAGCTCTGTCTACGGAGGCAGATAAGAGCAAACATGGAAGCCCTTTGACCGTCATCCTCAAGACATGCATCAAGCATTTGAAATGCTGGTGTTTGAGGCCTAGCTTTTTTCAAAGAATTTCCCAAATTTTCATATTTTATTTCACATACAAAATGAATTCTGTGTCTCATTTCAATAGCCACCAAGTCTGAAGTTTTTGAAAACATATCACTAAAGTTTTCTGAGCTTTGTCCCTTTCTATTAGTATGGAGTATAATATTATATAATATATTGCCAGTAACAATAGCATAAACAAATGGAAGTCTTCAGTTATGACACTGACTACTTTGGGATGAATAAGGTCTCAAAACCACTTTTCACCTGGGATTAAAGACATGATTTAAGTAATTGGAAGAGATAGAAAAGCACTGACTCATTAGGTTCCATAGAACAGATATTGTAAAGCTTATGTCAAAAGAAACTAATATTTTAATATCATATTCACCAGGACATAGAAAAATGAATGAATTATGAGAGAAATAGATTACAAAGGAACAAAACTATGAGTTGATTTTTTATTTTACAAAAGCCCATATGAAAAACAGCAGTTGTCAAAAGAATAAGCAAATTTTTTTAAAGGGGGGGTTGACTGTAAGCCGAATCCAGGTAAAATTTACTTTAAGTGTGACGTACCCTGGGTTACTTTAAATGGCTAACATCATCAACACTGCTCCAGTTAGCCATCAGCATCCCTGTATGTAATGATTGAAATACTAAAGTGTATTGTTATATGACTTCTACAACTGATAAAACATTGGTCATTGGAATTAATGATTAGATACTTTGGTAGGGAGCAAGCACATTCAATGTGTCTCTTTTCGTTCATGGCAGACGTCAGATACAGGGCTCTGTAAGTCCTGATGAGTCCTAGCAGTGGCCTGTGGCAGTACCTGTAGATATCAAAGGGCCTGATGTCATGGAGTCACCTTGTAGTTAACAACACATAACTGACAACAACAACAACAACAACAACAACGTCCTCTGTGCTCAGTTGTTTACATCATATTATTGCCAGTAACCGAACAAAAAGAGTATTTTATACCTGCTATGTAGCCTTTCGTGTCCATGAGTAAATATGGTAGATACTTCTTTTTTCTCTGTGAATTATTTACTGATTAGGAGCTATCACATTCATTTTTCAAAAACACTTATTTAATTGCCACACAATAACATGCAACTGCAGAAGCTAATGGTAAAGTGTAGGCATCTCCTAAAAATTACGAAAGAACCTCCCATGTCTTTATTTTAATCAACAGGTTTTCCCCCTTGTTTATTTATCTAGCAATAACATCACAAACATTAAATCTGAAATAGTTACACTTGGAGTGCAAGATGATTGCACTCTAATGAGAGGATACTTGTAATTTTATGAAATGAGACATGCAAACTCAAGCTTAAAAAATCATGAGCCCTTCTGTACATAAACAACAGACTCTTCATCAAATATAAAGGCTGTTAAATCCTATTTAAATAAGGAACAGCAGAAAGCATTACTGAGGCCACATCTGTAAACAGCTGTCAATTAGGAATGGATGTGTTGGAATCAAAAGAAAACCTTAAATTACAAACCCAGATGTCTTCATCATGCTGAAGTACATGCATTTTGGTTTCCTAGAATTCCAAAACCTCGGATCTTCAAGAATCTACCCCAAAGCCCTGGAGACGTCAACCTGGAGAGATTTTCCTTAAGAGAAGATCTGGCTGGCTCCTCAGACACCCATTCCTTCCAAAGCACTGGTAAGCTTCATCTGAAAATTCTCAACATGTCTCATTACAGAAGCCTAGACCATTGCTAGCATTCTACCTTGTGTTGTCGCCAGCTGTCTTCTACATATTAAGCTGCAGGAAGCGTGGGAACTTCCTACAAGACATTATGGGAGAAATATCAGAAATCTGTATACACACAACACATTTTCTTTCTTTTTTCTTTTTTGACAGCACCGGCAGCTGCAGAGGCATTCGTTTCTTTTCAGAACTCGAGCTCACCAAACCTACAGGCTCTCCCTGCCCCCCACTTGGCTCTCTTGTTTCTAAAATCCAAGAGAAAAAGGACACCTTCTCCTAGGGAACCCTGTTGGTGAATGCTGAGGAGGGGGAGAAAGTTACTTCGCAGGCAGCGGGAATGAATGGGCTCACCTTCCATGTTTGTTGCCATGGAGATGAATTCCAGCCAGTAGACTTGTTGGCAGGTTTGTCTGTGCCCGCAGATCGGTTCGGTGTAAGCGGCGTGTTCTGAGGATCTGCGTGGAGTCACAGGACCGTGGGTAGCGCTTTCCTGGCCTACGTGTGTAAATAATGTCTGTGTCTGGGTGAGAGACAGTACGCGGGCAGCCGCGGGAGGACCTGTGCGCGAGTGTTTGCAGGAAAATGGGTGTGCATGTGTGCCTTTCTCCGATGTGACAATGTGTAAATATTTGCAAGTATGTAGATGTGAAAGCAAAGAGGTGGGACGTGAGATGGCGAAGGGACAGTAACAGCAGCAACAGGGTCTGCTCTTCAGGTCCTTAGAAGAAGCAGAGACACGGGCTCGTTTTCACTCACATCGCATCCCAATCAGGGTTCGTCATTATTTGTGCTTCCTAGGGTAGTGAAGATTTAATTAATTCATTGCGAAAATCCTTGCCTCTGTTATATCCCCAGCTGTGCCGAAGGCATTTCGCTGTGAATGGAAACAGCAGTCTCGGGCTGTTAGAAGGTACTAGATTTTTGTTTCCTTTGATCAGACAAAGGAAAAACGGTGTGAAAAGTGTACTGGTTTAACTGAAGAGTGATGCGTCACTTAGTCGTTCGGTGTTCCTTTCCACTGCCCACGCCCCTTTACTCCACCCAACCCCTTCCCGCAGAAGTCCTGGAGCTGTCCGCAGTGCTGAAACGCCGAAGCTGACCTCTTTCCTCCCAGAAGGTACTTAACTACCGGTGACAAAACCGTTGGGTAGATGCGATGCAGGTTTTCTAAAATGGGTTGAATATACACACTTCCAGACCGCACTGGGAGCAAAACAGAACACATCAAAGCAGCACAGCCACGGACCCTCTCACCTCTCCTCGAGAGGTTCCTCCTCACTCATCTTTAGCATTATTAACTGTGATCATGTTTCAACACTATTCCCAGAACCTATTCTTGGAAGCACCTGTAGATCCCCTACGAACTTAATTGCTCATCTTATGAACTACTCGATTGTTAATATTTGAGGAAATGCAGATACAGAATTTGTAGATTATTATTGCTGTGATTGTTATTTAGCTGAGAACATGGGCATGGCTAGATTTGACCAATTTTATGACCATCAAGGGGTTTATCACTTAGGAAATTAAACAGTTTTACAGAGATGTTGCACAGAACATCAGAGGAGTGCGCAGTCACAGAGGGAACATCTACATCATTTCCTTCAAATCCCAGAGACTACTGAGCGAGGGGAAGAGGAAAGATGATAAGAACCAGAGGGTGGGCAAGAGTGAACCGGTGTTCTCTGAACAAGTCTACTTCACTCATGAAGTCTGCTTTGACCATGAGCTCACAGCACTGCACAAGACCTGCATGAGATCAAGCCAGTCAGCGTTCTAACATGGTATGGGCAGGGGGTCATGAGCATCCACCTACTTCTAGGGGAGGAGTAGACATTTTAAAGGGTGTGTCCCCCGGTTGGTTGATCAAATTTCCTCGGATAGCCTCATACCTAGGGGTAGAAGTATATGGTCAGCACAAATTGAACTCCGTGAATTATTTTAAAAGGGAGGCCATGAAGTTGGGGGGGGGGAAGGTAAGTTGATTATGGGTGACAAATATCGTATATTCTATAAATTTCTCAAATATATACTACAAATATATATTTTAGAAGTTACACAAGTATACTTGGGGTTCATATGAGACAATCTTTTGAAAAGTTGTTCCTCTTTACATTTAGGACTATGAAAACATCTTAAGGAGTAGCTGGCCTAAACAGCCTGCTCTGAAGGAGTGGAAGATGTCTCTTCCTCCAATGGCATGCTCAGAGCTTTACTGACATTTTCAAGTGTGTTAAGGGCTGTGTCCTTTCTTAATACTATGGACTAAAACAGTTGCTTGAATTTTAATGTCATTATGACTTTCACATTGGTGAGAATCAGCAGATGCTAATTCAGTAGGTGTGAGGTTATGTCTCAGATTATTCATTCTCTTGCTACAACACTCCAACTAGCAAGGCACCAAAAGTACTGCATTCTAGCAATGCAGTTCCTTGTAGATTACAAAAACAAAAACAAAAACAAAACAAAAACAAACCAAAAAACTGAGGTAATTTTCTCCCATCTACATTTTAAGATTGTCATATTGGCTGGAGAGATGACTCAGTGATTAAGAGCTCTTGGTGCCTGTGCTGGTTTAAATATGAATGTTCTCCACAGGTTCATATATTTGACTACATGGTCCCCTGTTGCAGTAACTGGTTTGGTAAGGATGATGAGGAGGTCTGGTTGGAATAGATACGTTACTGGGGGTTTGCTTCGAGACTGCAAGGCTCTTTCCATTCCCTAGGTCTCTGTCTCTCTGCCTCATACTTGTGGATTAGGATGTGAGCTCACAGCTGCTGCTCCAGCACTCCTGCCAGCTGTCGTCATGTTCCCTGCCTTGATGGTTATGGACTCTGTTTGAAACTGTAAGTACTGAATTAAGTACTTTCTTTTGCCTAAGTCGCCTAAGAGCATGCCTGGCTCTTATCACAGCAATAGAAACGTGACTAAGAAACGAATCTTCCAGAGCACTCCAGTTTGGTTCCCAAACACCTGATGAAACCCACAGCCCATTGTAACTCCAGTTTTAGGGGATCAGAATCCCCTTTCTGCCTCTTAGGACATCAGTACATACATGGCATGCATGAATGTAGACACATGGGACACAAATAAAAAAATATTAAAGAGGAGGCTGTTGAAAAAAACGAATCTATCTAAATAAGCTCAGAAATTACTCAACTAAACAATTTGTTTGCACACCGTTAATAAACTAATTGTGAATCTGAATAATTTCTTTCTAATTTTGGTGGTATATGGACTCAGCCTATGTTTGACTCCTCTCCTCTCTCTCTCTCTCTCTCTCTCTCTCTCTCTATATATATATATATATATATATATATATATATATATATATATATATCTTCCTTTCCCCCCTCTCTCTCCTGAGTGTGTGTGTGAGTGTGTGTGTGAGTGTGTGTGTGAGTGTGTGTGTGAGTGTGTGTGTGAGTGTGTGTGTGAGTGTGTGTGTGAGTGTGTGTGTGAGTGTGTGTGTGAGTGTGTATTGGGAGCAAATGACCCATGGTACATGTTTAGAGGCCAGCACACAACTTGCAGGAGTCAGTTCTCTTTTTGTCTCCTGTGAGTCCTGGAGATTGGCTTAGCTATAAGTGCTGCACCATCCTGCCAGTCTGTTCTGTATTTCCTCATTGTTCCCTGCAATCATTTTTTTCCAGGCCTCACTGAAGGGGTCAGAACCAAGTGACATGAGTCTGCTATGGACACAAGCCTCACTTCAGAAATCATTATCATGGCTAGAGAAATTTAATTGTCATCTTACAACTTTCAATACGGTTCCATGGTAAATGCTCTTAATTTTAATTCTAATCTTAATCAGCTGGGTGCTAGGGTTAAGGAGATGACGGTTCAGCAGTTAAAGTGTGTGCTGCAACTAACAACTGTTATAGTAAATCTCCAACCGCAATAAGCCCGTGCAACTCCAGGGCATCTGTTTCCTTATTCTTGTGTCTGTGAAAACCCATATACAAGTGGCACACATACACACACACACACACACACACAGGCACACATAAATCTTTAAAAATACCTGGATGTTACACATCTAATTTCTACCCGCTCTAGAAAAATAGGACAGTGTTATTGTTTGACTATTGCTGTCACAAGTCCATATGTAGATACTGAAGGCTTCTTTGGGTGTTTTTTTTTTTAAGATTTAACTTATGTGTATGTGTTTTGACATGTATGAATATGCATGTCTGTGGCCCACAGAGGTTGAATGAGAGCATGGGATCCCCTGGAGCTGGAAATGTAAATGGTTGTAAACCACTACTTGGGTGCTGAGAATCAAGCCCAGGCCTTTGTGAGGGAAACACATGCTGGTGACTGTTGAGCTGTCTCTCCACCCCCCTGGTTTTCTATTTTTAAAAATCCATACATCATTTAATATAGTGCTTCCAGCTAGTGCTTTTGAATTGATGCCAAAGGAAAGCTTTAACTGTAAATTAGGTTTGCTGTTAGTCTGCACATGACCTTGACCCTTTCAAGCTTTATGGAAGGTGGTGATGCTCTCAAAAGTCTGTAAGGTCGACCATCCAGAAGCGTGTGATGGATTAAAAATCCATTATGTTTCACTTCTTTTGCTAGGTGCTGGGATCCAAAGATAAATTAGATGTGTTATCTGTCCTTGGGGAGATTTGTCATTGTAAAGCAGTGTAGAAACTTCTACAAAGTTATACAGCTACAGAAATTAACATACTACTTACATTTTATTTTCCATTGCAAAAGGATCATTGAAGAAATGCACATTGCAATGAACACATGTTCTTCAAATTCTTGCACAACTTCCATAGAAACTACTGAAAGAAATGAGACTCACAATGGCCTTCTAAAGTGATGAGGTTTACCTATGCTTTCAAAGCCTATGATCTACTTTCAGAATTAAGAACCATGTATGTGACTGACATTGTTTGTACAACCCCAGATAAAATTGTCTTTAACATGTCTTGGTACGGGGCTGGAGAGATGGCTCAGTGGTTAAGAGCACTGACTGCTCTTCCAAAGGTCCTGAGTTCAAATCCCAGCAACCACATGGTGGCTCACAACCATCCGTAATGAGATCTGATGCCCTGTTCTGAGTGTTTGAAGACAGCTATAGTGTACTTACATATAACAATAAATAAATATTAAAAAAAAAAACATGTCTTGGTACTATGTTGACTCTATCTACAAATATCCTATTGGAAGGACTCCTGAGTTACACAAACTGCTTGATTTCTTTATAGAATTGCTATTAAATATTATTATATTAATGATCTAGCTATCTACCTACCTACCTACCTACCTAATTAGCAGCTAGTCAACATGTCACCTACTACTTTTTCTTTAAGAGGCTGAGCCCTTTAGAAACCTTGGACATTTCCTAAGAAGTATTGTTTGCAATGGAACTTTTCTCCTCTGTGTGACTGGCTACATTTATTGCTTTTTTTTTTTTAACTTCTCAGCAACACCAGAGTCAAATTAATAATTAAATTTAGGTCATAGGTTCTTTTTAATTTGTTTCTTTTCTCTATTTGGTTATTTGGCTTTTTCAAATTTTTTAATTAATTTTTTAAAAAATTAGATTATGGTCACTTGTAAGAATAATCTTGTAAAATCAGAAATGGAATAAATAGATGAATGTCATTCACTACAGCCAAAGGATGACTGCCAGGTGAATGTATATGACAGCTTTATGTATCTTTTTATGTTTATTTTAACGGACTATTGAAAGATAGGAAACCATGTAACCTAATTATTATGGAAATAAAATCTAAATTATAATAACTAAACACTAAAATGGTAAGCTGGCAGAAGAGAGTTTCAATGTACATAATATATAAAGTGCTTAACCTCTAAGAACATTATATTCTGTTTCTTTTTTTAAATCCCAGTATTGTTTTTTTATTACAAGGTCTTTTAATTAAGTTAGATATCAGAAGCATTAATTTCTTGTGTGTGTATATGTGTGTATGTGTGTGGTGTTGTATATGTGTGGTGTGTGTATGTGTGTGTGTGCGTTTACCACTGGTATCTTCATTACTTTCTACTATCAATATTACTATATTTTTACTATTACTATTATTATTATTATTATGAACAGAGTCTCCTGTTGAGCCTGGAGTTCAGATTCAGCTAGACTGCCTGGTCAGTGTGTTTCAGGGATCCTCCTGCCTCCACTCCTCAGGACTGGGGCTATAGACATGAGCATCACATTCTGCTTTGACATGTTTACTGAGGACTCGAACTCAGGCCTTCATGTTGGCATAGCAGGACCTTGCAACTGAGTCATCTCCCCATGAACATCCTGGAGGTGTTCATTTCTGCCAACCTTGTAGAAATATATGGGAATTATGGGACCTTAGAAAGCACAGCAGCCTGCCTCACTCAGGAATGTATAGAAAGATCGTGTTACAATGAAATGCAAAGCCAGACTTCACTAAATCAGCCTAGGATCATTTCCGGAGGATGTTTTTCTTGCCTGGAGATCCTTCACTGGAGATTTTTGCTCTCAAGTCTTTTATGTTAGGATAATTTCCTGAAGTCACAATAAAGCCAAAATGGTGCTGCTTTCTTTTCTGGGGAATCTGCATCTTGTCTGGTTGGTGGTTGACTGAAGTAGAAGCATCTAATGTGACTGGGCCTCTTAATAAACAGTACAACAGACTCAAACATTAGTAACACTATTAATATGTGGAAGAAAAGTGTAGACTAATTTTTGTATAATTACTTTATTAGAGTAATTTAGTTTTTCATTTAAAATTTGAACCTAGTGATTTCAGAATATATTTAGGCAATTATCTGTATCTTGAAGTTGATTGCTTTTAAATGCATTCCCCTATCACTCCTGAATGTCATTTTTTGCCTTTGCACCCCACAAGTTATTTTAACCTTTTTGGAGGGAGGGTTAAGGATGCTTTTGAAATTTTAGTAAGAAATATGTTACTTCTCCAAAAGAGACACAACTGCAGATTTTCTGCTTCCATTGCAGCCACGTCCTGTACTCCCTGGAGATTCATCCCTGCTGTCCCAGGGTCGTCCCAGGAGCCCAGTGAAAAAGCCTCCATGATAATTAACTGGAGCAGGAGCTTGTCCCTAGTACTGCAGTTTTGTAAAGAGAGCTGTAACGTTCTTTCTTTTTTCTTTGTCTTCTTTTCCTTTGTTTAGTTTTTTAAATTAATACCATTTGCCTCCGTTCTTTCCCCACCCCCACGGGGTCATTTTACCATCTTGGATCAGGACAAGCTGGTGCTGAATGTGCTGGGATGGGAGAGTTTGGTGATGGGATGATTGGGTTGGATTAGGAAATGACTGTGTTGGGCTTTGTCAACAGTGAGGAAAGGATGAGTGGACTGAGAGGTGACTCAGCTAATGATGACCCAGTGTGAATAACAATCTAACACTGGCCTGTTTGATGAGTTTCGTTGGCAACATAACATTTTGCTAGAAAAAAGTTTTACAAAGAAAGATGCACCCGATGTTTCAGCTCCAAGGGATTATTAACATGAAGTTTCATTTAATTGGTTTTAATTTTACTGTCCACATGCTTCTTTGGTTTCATTTGAACCCTAACTCAAGCTGCTAAATAGAATGTTACTTTCAGCCCAGTCTCCGCAATCTTTGAGCCGTGAACAGTATAATATATAGGAACTGATTTAAATTATTTCAAAATAAGTCTTTCCCCACCCCATTACAGTTTATGGTTCTGTAATATCAGTCCACTAATACATAACTGACAAATGGGGGTGTCAACAGATTGAGGAAAATCATTGTCTTATATTGGTTTTCTCTGTATGTTTTGAATATCGAGTAAAAACCAAATAGCTGAACTCTAAGTTCACTTCCACAGCTGGACTGGGCAAAAGCAGAGATAGAGGTCAGATGCCCAGGGCACATTCCTGAGCCCCTTTCCCTTTGGCTCATCTGGATTGCCTGGGCTATCTTGAAAATTCCTATTTAGTGATTCCCCCCTTGTAGGGTTCCATAGCTGCCTGCAGCTATTACGAAGTGGGTTTCTGGAACAGAAGCTGAGGAATAAATAGGGAAGAGGGGCAAAAAGAAGTATGGCTAAGACAATAGTCACTGATCAAAGCCAGAAACTTTAATGGCGCCAGACCTTTTAACAGTTTGGGCAAACCCTTCCCCCCAGACTCCAGGCTGAGTTCTGGTGGAAGTTGTCTAGCTTCTCTTGGAGGTCCTCGTCTTGACTGCTCCTGCAGCTGGGTGGGTCACCTGCTTAATTCAGGAATTCCTAGACCTGGAGGAACAATGAACTTAACCTTTACTTCGAGCACTCGGCCCTAGGTGGAACAGGATCCTGGCTATCTGGGAGAAGTTAACCTTGACCAAAGTCAAACTCTGACCATGTGCACGACTGCCCCAATATGGCTCTGTACACCCCCTCCCCCCTATCATTTTTTCATAACTCAATCTTCCCTTGTATTTTCCCCATTATTCTTGTTCTCAGTCAAATATGCGAAGTCTAAATATATCATAAAGTATATTTGACTTCCCCTGCTTCAATTACACTATCATTTGCCTTAGGCTTTTAGTGCCTTTGTAATGGTTTTGACAAAGTGGCTTGGAAATTGTACTGTGATCTTTGACTAGTCAACATCGTCCTCATCCCTCTAACTTCGTCTTCTTCAAAATCCCTTTCCAGCTGTATTCCAACCTAAATTCTGCCAATGAAGGACAGTGTCACAAGATTTCCAGGAAGAAAGTATTTGTCTCAGCAGCTGCTGCAGGTAATTTGCTGGGTGTGGTGGTTTAAATAGGAATGGCCCCATAAACTTCGGTGTGTGTATGAATGCTTTGCCCATAGGAAGTGGCACTGTTAGGAGATGTAGCATTGTTGGAGGAAGTGTCCTCAGTCAGTTTCGGCTGCTTGCTGAACCGTAGAACTCTCAGCTCCCTCTCCAGCACCAGGTCTGCCTTCACACTGTCATGCTTCTCACCATGAAGATAATGGACTGAATCTCTGAACTGTAAGCATCCCCAGTGAAATGCTTCCCTTTATAAGAGTTGCCAGGGTCATGGTATCTCTTCACAGCAATAGAAACCCTAAGACAGTGGGTCTGAATAAGGGCAGACAGGGTGTTGTACCAGCACCCTAGGTGTCTTCAGACCATCACAGCTCACAGAGACTAATACTGGTGGTTCCTCCTGATTTCTGCCCTTCCTAATTTTTTGACTCTAGCAATAACTCCTCAACTTCTTTTCTTCCAGCCCAAGCAGTTGTTATGAAAGCATAAAGGTCTCTGCATGATGCCCTTCCTCCTATGAAATATCTAAAGGATGAATCAGAAACTTTGCTCTTTTTTTCTCTCTCTGACACCCGAAACAAAAATGAAAACAATGGAAATACATGCTATCAAGTTTATTTTTATTCACAATAACAGATTCATATATCTTAACATATTTAAATCGTGAACAAAATCCATTGATGTGAAATAGATTCAGTCTGCTCTTCTGTAATGTATTATAAGAAGATGAATCACATTTATAAACAACTGTAAGACCATTGCTTTTAATAAACTATATTGATAAGTACCTATCAATAATAAATGGCTTCTGTTGAAAGGGCTGTGAAGGAGCTAAATAAACTTCAACAGAATTCCAATTGGAGTACTGAGGGAGAAGCTATTTTGCTCCCAAACCCTGATGTTTGGCTATGGATAGTCGAAGGCTTGTATAGTGGTTCTGATATCAGGAGCTTCAAGTCTCTATCTGCCTCCCCACGGATTGGTCACATATACATCTGCCTTAAATGTGCTGAGTCATGAGTCTATGGGGCCATACCTAAACATAGAATGCAAAATACATTTAGCCCAACTTCAAAGTGTATAGTAGTCTCAACAGTATTAAAAGTCCAAAGTTTAAGGTTTCTTCTGAGATTTATCCAATCACTTAACTGTAATCTCCAAAGCAAGGCAGGAACCACCTGGGCAAACTTTAAACTCTGCATCTCCATGTCTGATGTCAAAGCAGTTTTCAGATCTCCAACTCCTTTTTCATCTTTGTTGACTGGAACAGACTACTTCACCTGGGCTGGTTTCCACTCCCTGTTAGCATTCCTCAGGAGATATTCTACAGCTCTGGCATCTAGAACATCTTGGGGTCTCCAAGGCAGCTTCAATGTTATAACTTCTTGTTTCAATGTCTGGGATCCACACAGGATCTTCTGGGCTCCTCCAGCTAGTGTCACTTGTCCAGCTCTGTCCTCTGTAGCACTCTAAGCTCAGGTTGATCTGCTACAATGCTGCTGCTGTTCTTGATGATCACCCCATAGTACTAGCATCTCCAATATGCTGGGGTCTTCTGCTGCAACTAGGCTTCACCAATAGCTTCTCATAGGCTCTCTTCATGGTACCAAGCCTCAAGTCCTTTGCATGACCCCTTCAGTCCTGGGCTGTCAACTACATACAACTGAGGCTGCACCTTCACCAATGACCTTCTGTGGCCTCTTACAGTACCAAGCCTCAGTTGTTTTTCATCACTCCTTCATGTCTTCAAAACAAGTATCACCTGGGTGGCTCTTACACATTACCAAGTCTAGCTGCAGCATGAGGTACAACCTTGGCTATCTTTGGAACACAGCTTCTTTGTGCTCTCAGAAAAACACTTTCCAGAAGATTACACCTCAGTGATACTGGTCTCTTCTTAATCACCACTAATTTCTTAGCTCCAGCTAACCAGCATCAATTATCTCAGTAGTCCCTTCTATTTTTCATTCTAAAGCCAGAGCCACATGGCTGAAGCTGCCAAGGTCTGCTGCTTTCTGAACTTGGAACATGGCCCTGCTTACTCTATTGTGAGCTTTCTGTTTTCCAACTCTCTGCCTAAGCTTGGCTTTCCTGGAACTTGCCCTATAGATTGACCTTGAACTCAGAGATCTACCAGGCTCTGTCTCCTGTAATCCTGGGATTAAAGTCGTATACCGTCATGCCTGGATTTAAGCTTTTCTTCACCTAGAACCTGCTTTGTCCCTGGCTGGCCTTGAATTTAGAGATCTGTTTGGCTTTGTCTCCTGGGATTAAAGATGTGTACCACCATGCCTAGATCTAAATTTAGCTGGGTAGGATCTTGCCCTAAAAATCTCTTAATCTGTTCTCTCCTAGAATACAGGATTCAGTTCCATTTCACTTCCTGGTGCCCCTTTAATACCTGAACCATAATATTTTATATTTTTCCTTTCTAAACTTGCTATACTTGTTTACTCTCCATGAGATTTAACCAGAGAACAAAGTCTCTGTTGAGCTTCCTTAAGATTTCCTTTGTCAATGCAATTAATATAAATCTCTTTACCTTAGACTCAGGCAGACTCTTCAGAAAAGGGCAAAAAGCAGCCACATTCTTCAACAAAATACCACAAAAACAGTCTCTAGGCCATATTCTGAAATTCTTTTCCACTGAAACCAGGTCTGTACAGTTCAAATCATACTCAGCCACAAAAATCTTCCCTATTCCTACTAAGATAGCCCATTAAGCCCAACTTAAAGCATTCCACTGCTTTCCAAAGTCCTCCAAATCTACATTTCTCCAAAAAATAAAAATAAAAAAATACAAAATAAAAAGCGTGGTCAGGCCTATCACAGAGTTTTACTGCTATGAACAGACACCATGATCAAGACAAGTCTTATAAAGGACAACATTTAATTGGGGCTGGCTTACTGGTTCAGAGGTTTAGTCTGTTATCATCAAGGTGGGAGCAGGGCAGCATCTAGGCAGGCATGGTGCAGAAGGAGCTGAGGGTTCTACATCTTCATCTAAAGGCTGCTAGTGGAATACTGACTTCCAGGCAGCTAGGATGAGGGTCTTAAGCCCACACCTACAATAACACACCTACTCCAACAAGGCCACACTTCCTAATAGTGCCACTCTTTAGGCCAAGCATATACAAACCATCACAAGTAATTATCATTTCAATATATTTCCTATCAGCAAATAAGATGAAGATGGTTGGCTTTGTTATCTTCTCTATCAGCTTTTAAAGATTATCTTCAAATGCTCAGAGCAGCACAGGGATTGGGCCTGGCAACTTGTCACTCTAAAAACTCTACTTTCTATTCCAAAAATGGTAATTGAAACTTGAGAACAATGCTGCAAAAATATCAATATTTCAGTTAAAGACAACATCTAATACAAGGTAATTACCCTGGTACTCTTTAGAGTTTGGTGGCCTAGCTGAGGACAGATAAATCTCCAAGGCTTTGCATGGAGGAAGCTGAATTCTTCCTTGTCCTAAGGAGAGGGAGTGTCTCTTTCTGTACAAAGGAAAGAGGGCAGGCCTTCCAGCAACTTGTTCTAATCTGGCTTGGCACGAGTTATTGAGTGTCACTGAGGTTCAGGCAGGGTGACTTAAGCAAATGAAGTAGAAAGTGGTTGAAATGTTTGTTTCTATTACCCAGTAATAAACACCTATATTTCCATCATAGAAGGAACTGCAAACAGAACAGAGTACGGTACTATGGAATAAACTGTGTTAGACAGTACCACCTGTCCAGGGTTGGCCACTCACGCTACTCTGGCCCCCTCAAACCAATCATTAATGGCATAATGACACAGACAGGCCTAAAAGCTAGGCTGATGGAGGCTGTGCCTCAACTGGGGTTTCCTCTACCCAGGTGACTCTAACTTATGTCAGGTTGACAAAAACATACTGGCACACTCAAATATCCTAGGCTAGCCTAGAACTTATTATATATCTGAGAATGGCTCAGAATCCCAGGTCCTCATATCTCTACCTCTTGAGTGCTGGGCTTACTGGTGTGTGCTGCTATGCCTGGCTTGGCCTTTGCATATTAATTCTTACAAAGATAAAGGATGATAGTATCTTACCTGCTACTTTGTTTTAGTTTTTTCCTTCCTTTGGTAACAGAATCCCCTTGGCAATGGTCTACTTACCTATTTTCCATCCCCTCCACAGCGCTGCGTGTGCTGGACAAAGTTTTGGCACACCATTGGAAGAGTATGAGACCACTCAAAGGGATGCTTCCTTCTGTTGTGGGTGACTTCTGACCCACAGCACAGACAAGATGTCCAAATTGCTAGTCTTGAAGGGTCATGAAGCCTCCTTCAGGACCAGAGCCTCACACTAGGATGGTTACAAATTAGGGAAGCAGAGTCTGGGCTTATGACTATAAGGCTAGTGTACTGTCTCTAGGATGTACCCTTCATATTTCATTTTCTTACAGAGATTAAGAAGGCCCATCTTGTTACTGTTCCTAGCCGGTGATAACAAATGATAAGGTATGTTAAGGTAATGTTATGCTATAATAAGGTGATGTTAAGCTATTAACAGAAAAGACTGGATTTTGGAGTTACATTTCTAATATGTAAGAAGGCTTCCTTCCCTCTCTCACACATATATGCAAATATACATTCTAATATTTAAAAAGAAAACTAAGTGGTCCTTTGACTTTCTTCCAGCAATATTATATTAGTTTATTTTCTATTGCCATGATAAATCACCATGACCAAGGCAACGAACAGAAGAGTTTCTTTGGTTTTACAGGTGCAGAGGGATAGGGAGTTGTCTTAGTCAGGGTTTCTATTCCTGCACAAACATCATGACCAAGAAGCAAGTTGGAGAGGAAAGGGTTTATTGAGCTTATACTTCCATGTTGCAGTTCATCACTAAAGGAAGTCAGGACTGGAACTCAAGTAGGTTAGGAAGCAGGAGCTGATGCAGAAGCCATGGAGAGATGTTCCTTACTGGCTTGCTTCCCCTGGCTTGCTCAGCCTGCTCTCTTATAGAACCCAAGAATACCAGCAGAGGGATGGTACTACCCCCAAGGAACCCTCCCTCCTTGATCACTAATTGAGAAAATGCCCCACAGCTGGATCTCATGGAGGCACTTCCCCAACTGAAACTCCTTTCTCTGTGATAACTCCAACCTGTGTCAAGTTGACACACAAAACCAGCCAGTACAGGAGTCATCATGCTGGGGACGCATGGCAGCGGGCAAGTGGCATTTGGAACAGCAAGCTGAGAGTGTGTATCTTAAAGTTCACACACAGTGAACTGGGAATGGTATGCGTCTTTAAACCCTCAAAGCCCACCGCTGGTGGCATAATTCTTCCAACAAGGTGACATCTCCTAAGTCCCCAAGGCAGCACTGCCAGGTAGGGTCTAAGACGAGTCCAAGTGTTCAAACATATAGGCGAGAGGGGCTCATTCTTATTCAAAGCACTAAAATATATTTTGTGTAATTGCGGAGGATAACAATTTTGCAGTAGGAACTAGGGGAAAAAATCAGCATGTGTTACCTAAGAATTTTTCAATGTGCACACATAACACTGGAAAAAAAAATCCCCTGTTGGGTAGTAGTGGCACACGCCTTTAATCCCAGGACAGAGGCGGGCAGATTTCTGAGTTCAAGGTCAGCCTGGTCTTCAGAATAAGTTTCAGGACAGCCAGGGCTATACAGAGAAACCCTGTCTCTAAAAACCAAAACCAAAACCAAAACCAAAACCAAAACCAAAAAAAAAAAAAAAAAAAGATCCCAGCGAGGGGATTAAATTGTACTCTGTGGAGTACTTTGTGGATTGATTTCTGGATCCTTAAGGATGCTGTCAACAGCGTGGAGTAGGAAAGGTGCAGGGTAACTTCTAATCTGCATGGAAGCTGCTCCACCAGCCTCAGCCTTTCAGGACTCACAAGATCAGGGCTAAAGTGTAGGCGGAGAGTTATCGTAGGCACACAATTTCAATCCTGCTTGGTTGCGGGTTGTCCTGATGATGTTTGTATTCTGATGTCATTTCTGCTTCAAGAGGGGCTGCCCCCAAGAGCAGTCTGATCAAGTACTCAGGTGATCTCCTATGAACCTTCTCCCCATTGTAACTGGTCAATAGAGGCTAGAGCCTGTATTTGGGCAGTGGAGGGGAAAGGTGGGACAGGAGGTCTTTGAGAGTGGGGGCAAGTAGGGAAGAGAGAGGATGAGAGTAGAGAAGACAGAAGACAAGGACTTGGCCGTGATGGAGCAGAGCCTTGTGGCCAGGAGAAACTGCAGGTAGCAAGGGGTCTCATAGCTGGGGAATAAGTCAGCATAGTGTTAGATCTGTCCAACTAGGCTTATATCTTATAATTATAATAACTGGATTGCATGGTGGTTTATATAGGCTTATTAGGGTTGGAAATTCCAAAGTACTGCCCTCCAAAGCTAAGTTATTAAGAATAGATCTTTTAATGGGATATTTAAATTGGCATACTTTGGAGTATGAGTAAGTAGAGAGAGAGAGAGAGAGAGAGAGAGAGAGAGAGGGTTTCTATTCCTGCATAAAACATCACAATCAAGAAGCAAGTTGGGGAGGAAAGGGTTTATTCAGCTTACACTTCCACATTGCAGTTCAACACCAAAGGAAGTCAGGACTGGAACTCAAGCAGTTCAGGAAGCAGGAGCTGATGCAGAGACCATGGAGGGATGTTTCTTACTGGCTTGCTTCCCCTGGCTTGCTCAGCTTGCTTTCTTATAGAATCCAAGGCTACCAGCCCAGGGATGGTACCACCCACAAGGGGCCCTCCCCTCCTTGATCACTAATTGAGAAAATGTTTTACAGCTGGATCTCATGGAAGCAATTCCCCAACTGAAGCTCATTTCTCTGTGATAACTCCAGCCTGTGTCAAGTTGACACACAAAACCAGCCAGTCCAGTGTGTTTAATTAAATTGTGCTGTTAGCTCGATCACAGTTCTCCTAGTGCTCTTTCCCAAAGTCCTTCTCCAGCAGGGCTCTAGTGTTCCTTCCGAACCTTCTGTTATGGTTTGATCACGATGAAGTCTTTTGAAAAGTGTTGAAATGTGAAAAAGGGTTTTGTAGGAATCTCCTAGTTCAGGGACTGTCAGCTTGAGCTTCTTGGTGAAATTCAATGATAGCAAAAGAATACATGGAATAATGAATACTTTGAAAGTTATTGCAATTTACTACATGGGGGTGGGGTGGGGAATAATCTAGTTTCTCCTTGTCTGAAACCCCATTGGATCCTTGATAGAGACTGTGATACTGTAGCACTTGGTCTAGATGAAGTGTTTTCTTTAAATCTCTACCCTGCAGGGAAGGAGCTGCTGTCTTTACTGTGAAGAGAGCTGGAGAATGAAATGGCTCAGCCAAGGAGAAAGCCTGATTGTCTCTGCCAGATTCCAGTACCTGCCTGCTAACCGCAAATATTAGGCCCCAGGGGTGATGGTACACAAACACAAATCAAGTGTATTTGTGGTGCTTAGGACACTATATGGGTTACAGCACCAAACACAGAATTTCGTAGATCACTCTCATCACTAATAAAGTGTGTCTGCCAGATGCTGTTCCCCCTTTTTATTTTTAATAGAAGGACACATTTGAGGAAGCCTTTGCATTTCTCAACTGAAAAAGGACATTTTAGTGTAAAGTGTAATTATAACACTCAAGTTATGAGTTTTTAATATTTAGGAGGAAAATCTATAACCAAAACCAAAATATGCATTTGTAGCTAGTCTTGTATAAGACTTCTTTTAAAACAATTATATTTCTTTCCATGTGTGCGTGTGGTTTGCTTGCATGCATATATGTGCACCACATACATGCCAGTGCCTGTGGAGTCAGAAGAGGGTGTTGGAGCTCCTTTATGTGGGTGCTGGGAACCGAACCTGGGGCCTGGGCAAGAGCAACATGGTATCTTAACTGCTGAGCTCCTCCTTGCACAGGCTTTCTTAAGAAAATCAAGGACTGTCCAAACCTCTTAGCTGACTGCTAAGGTCTACAGAAATCTTCAGCCCTCAAAGAGAGTCAACTTGGCGCCTTGTCCTCAGCCCTGGGAGCTCGCTGGGTGCTCGCTGGGTGCTCGCTGGCGGGTTCGCAGAGCACCCTCCTCCGGAGACCGAACTGCCACTGTTGTCAGATCCAAACGCCCCGCCCCCGGAGGACCCCCATCCCCGCGCTCCCTCCGCAGGTGGCCGCGCCGGAGCCCCGCCCCCACTCATTCCCCAAGTCGCGGGGCCTCATCCGCTCTCGCGAGATCCGGGCCGCCGAGCGCTCGGGGCCTTTTCAAATCGCGATCCGTTACCGCTCCGCCGGCCGCCGCCATTGTAGCGCTCGGAGCCCTCTGCGCGGCTGAGGCGGAGCCCGCGGCGGGATGGCCGACGCCGACAAGCCTGAGGCGGCCGCGGGTGACGACGGCCCGCAGCAGCAGCCGCCTGAGCCGCGGCGGGACACGCACCCCGGCGAACCCGAGAAACCGCCGCGCAGCAGCGCCAACGGCGTTAAAATGTATTGTCTCCCCCGGGCGGGCAGGGCGGGAGGCGCGGGCGGCCCCGGTGCGGGAGCAGGTGCGGCGCAGGCGGCCGGGGCCTCGGGCGCGCGGAAAACGGTCCCCTTTAAAAGGCCGGAGGCTAGCCTCATCCCCGGGGAGGACCTAGGGATGACATCATCGGTCCTTTCCCTTCCCGGCCCGGTTCCGAGCCCCGGTGTGGGCCGCGTGTGCGGTAGTGGTTTCCAAAGTGTTAGGGCTGACCGAACCCATTGTGTTCCTCTTGATTGGCTTTCGAAAAAGGAGGACTTGGTCTCCTCCACCCACCCGTGATGGTTCTCGGCCGTGCAGGCTGGTTTTTTTTTTTTTTTTAAACACAAACTCAGTGTGTGGTGGCCTTCATTTTACTCTAATTCACGTATGATATAATTAAATCACTAAAATATAAATCTGCATTTGGCAAAGCTGGGAACGCAACCCAGGGCCTCGTGCATTCTCTAGGCAGGCGCTGGGCCAAAAAATGACACCCCCAACCCATAAAATACAGCGATTTTTGTTTTTGTTGTTGTCTTTTTAAAGAAGAAAACCCAAGGGTTGAAGTTTGGATCTGTCATCAGTGTCTGTAGAGAATTCAGTCGACGTTAATCCATAAGATCTTAGGTTATAAGGCAGTAGGATAGGGGCAGATTGTGCTCGGCTGTCCTTGTCACGTGGGATGATGTGAAGGCAAACAATTATTTTCCTATGTCTTAGTCTGTAAAACTGAAATTGAAAATATGTCAGTAATTTGTTGAAACACCCTTCATCTCTCAATTCTACCTCAGTAGAAAGCAGTGAACACATGTTCATATTAAGTCAGGAAAGGTACAAGGTCTTTCTGGCTTTTTGTGTCGAAATACTTGAGGTGTAGTGATTTGGACCAGTCTGTTGGAACCGACTGAATTGGATTGGTTGCAAATTAGATGGGGTAGCTCTCCACAGCTTAGTGATGACAGTTTTGCTCTTGGGATGACATCATTGGATATTTTTCTCTTACCCACTGACAATGTATTTAAGAGGAATTACCCCCAGTTCCCTGGAACCTATCCTGAGCTTTAGAAGTTCAGTGTTTGCTGTTTTCTGATGCCTATATTCATTTTTGAAATGAAATATGTGGAGAGGTACCTTAAGAATGTCCCATTAGACAGAGTCTATTGTGTTACCTTTGAATTGACTAGAAATACCTTAAATATGGACGCTAGTTTTTCCTTCCACCTGGTGACTTTTGAACAGCATCTTGTGAGCAGAACAGAATTTTGCAGCTATCAGGTTTATAGGGAGTGAAGGTCAGTACAGATGGCGAGTGCATGTACCCACCATGGAGAAGTCAGAAAGCAGGGAAAACCTGTCTCTTAGGCCTGCCAAATCGTGGGCTTTTTGAGAGATTTGCTATTAAAAATAGGAAAAAAAAAGTGGAGTGACTGTAACAATACAGTCAGCCTGCATGTCTTTGGATTCTGTCTCCATGGACTTAATGGTGAATTGGAAATACCCATATTGTATCTATATGGAAAGTAAGCATACATAAAATATGCATTGTTTTAGGGATTATAAGTAAGAAGAGAGTAAAGTATGTGCAGGATTGTGCTTACATCACATGCAAACACTATGCATTCTGGGAAAAGGACTAGAGCATCTGTGGACTCTTCTCATCTGTGGGCTGGACTGAGGCTGAAGGTTGGCAGATATGCATTATTAGTTTGTATCTAAGCACGGGTGTGCCACCGTTTTTTTCCTGAAGAAAATAATCGTTGAATCCTATAATGTTGGTACTTGTGAAGCTGGATTCTAACCCTCTATTAGACCCAAAAATACCATGTCTACAGTTGCACTGCAGGATGGGAAAGAAGTGAGAAAGAGCCATTTTCTAATTTAAGGAGAGAAAATATAGGGCAGGTGTTAACAGTAAATCCAGATTATTTCCTTATTCCAGTTCATTCTTTCTGTATTTTCTCAGTATTGAGGAGACCAGTGTACTCTTAAGGAATGTTTTACACGTTTGGTGGGCCAGCCTGAAGTAGTCACAATGAATACTTAGGCCTTAAGTCTTACGTGAGTCTACAGTGAACTTGTAGGTTGGTTGACAACCCTAAACTTTGGGCTCATCACCATGCTTTTAATGATAAGTCATTAAAAGAATTTTGATAGCCAGACATTGCTTTACAGCACCCACTGCGTCGAAGTGAGCCATGTGCTGCTGTTGGGATTGAGGCGGCTTAGACTAAGTTAACTCACAGTCACAGCAGACAGGGATGGCTGTCCTTTGCATCTTTGAAGCTTACATTTTAAAGGTTCAGTGAGTATCCATTGAAGAAATGCAGGAAGGGAAGCTCATGGGAAAGATTTAGTTGGCTTGCTTATTTACACCGAATTAAAGATCCTATTTTCTTTGTCTACACTCAAGTAAATCAGAAGGAAAGCTGTAACTATCTTCTGACTGTTCATTAGTCTTGTGTGATTACAGATGTATTTATATTGTGCTATTTATAAAATAGTCAACACTAGGGTAGGGTGAAGTGATTACTAATAAAGCATCGGTTTTATCATGAGTGAAGGTAACAACCGTAATGTTTGCTCCTCAGATGTTTTGATTTGCTATTATAAATGATTATTGTAATTGAACTAACTAATATATCTGTGAGCTCATGTAGCTAGCATCTTTTATAATTGTTCCAAATATTGTACTACACATTGTCTCCAGAATTTGGTTAATAGAAGTTTATATGCTTAGGCAGACATCTCATTAGACTTGTGGTAATGATCACTGTACCCGATGCTTTGAGTTTTGTTTTTGATGTCTTGCAGTATTTGGTTTTCTGTGTCTGGCTTATTTCACTTAGCACACTGTCCTTCAGGTTGCTGCAGATGGCAGATTTCCTTCTAAATGCTGGATCTCTCTGTCTGTCTCTCTAGCGTGTGTATATGTATACATCTGGAATATATACATGCCCATTCCCACCTTTTCTTTAACCAAGTCTTTGATCAGTAAGCAGAATTTTAGTTCCTTATCTTATTTATTGTGAAAAATGTAGTGACTAGGGGTTCAGATATCGAAATCATTTTATTTCTTTCATTAAATACAAAAAAATGGAATTGCTAGGTCATTTTATAGGTTTTTTTTTTTTTTTTAAATCTTTAGTTTTTCTCTGGTCAGCCTTTAAACATAAAGAAAATATCCTAATAATGTATTCTGTAATAAATTGTCAAGAGTATTGCAAGCAAATGTTTATTATAGTTATGTAACCTTCATTCAGCCTGGTGAAGAATAGAGGAATTTAGTGAGGACCTGAGAATTCTGTGTGTTTTCACAGTGAATTCATTCAGGGCGAGAGTAGACAGGAGAGATTCTTATCAAAGACCAGATATCTTCTTACCTGACTTCAGACTGGAGACTTTCAGTGAATTCAGTGGAAGTACATTATTATGCAGATGGTTCTTCAGAGGAATGAAAAAGAAAGGTTTGTTATATATGCTGTAGCTAGGAACCAGAGAAGAGGCCTATATTTTGGCTGCCTGATTTTAGTCTCAGAAATGCCACTTTATTCACACGGAGGCAGGCACGTTCTGGAACAGTTGAGAAGACCCCTTTCAGATCATGTCATTATTTATAAAAGAATAAGGTTGATAGAGAAGATGTCCTTGTCAAAATTTGAATAGCTGTTGAAGCAAGTTTGGACTAATGTTTCTTTCTAGATTATAGGTGCATTTCTCAAAGATGGTGCCACTGTCTGTTCAGAGTATGGATTCTGTTTGTTTTTAAGACAGGGTTTGATCTAAACCCTAACTTGGTGCTGTGTAGTTCAGACTGGCTTTCAGCTCTTTTGCTTCCATCTCTTTGACTGTTAGTATTACAGGCATGTATCACCATTTTCAGTGAGTTTGTGTCTGTATATGTTTCTGTGTGCATCACACATATGCTTTCTGAGAGGTTTCTCATTGAACCAAAATCTCACTGATTAGGCTAGCTTGGCTGACCAGGAAAGTTTAGGAATTCACCATTGTTCCTCAACCCCCAATCCTGCATGAGTTACAGGTGTGTATTTCCATGCTCAGCTCTTAGTGTGGATGCTGGAGAGCCTAACCTTGGTTGGTACTCAGCTTTGTAAAGCAAGCACTCTACCAACTGAGCTATCCTCCCAACCTCCAGAGTGTGGGGCCTTAACTGAATGGAAAAATTACAACTTATCCAGCATATGGTATAGTTAGTTGCCATTCTAGATACAGTGTAGGTAGATAGCACAGAGGACAGGTTTTATTCTTAGAGACCTTATGTGCTTTCTTTAAGGCAGTGTTGTCTCCTGGTCAGGAGTGTGCTATCTGAACAGTGACATTTCATACTAATGTAGTAAGAAGTTTGTTTATAGACTTCCAAAATTGCTCACCTTAGAATTTATAGCCTGGATTATGAAATTTGGTTTGTTGTTAGAATAATTCATGAAGTTTTCAAGAAATCTGTTTTCTTACTTATTCTTAGAGATTTTGACTCATTAAAGTTTATAAAAAAATGCTTTTAAATTAATTTGTAATGAAACTACTTTAGGTTGACTAAAGCAATCCATGAGTTAAATCTACTGTTGTTTCTGTAATAAGATTGCTTTTGAGTCCTAGGAAGATAGCAAGTTGAAAAGTACTTTCCTTACAAGGACCTGAGTTTGCTCTCTAGAACCACATGAAAATATTGGGCATGTGTGTCCTTGTAATTTTAGCTCTGGGGAGAAGGAGACAGGATTCCTGGTCTTACCAATTTGGTGAGCTTCAGTTTGCAGACAGACACTATGTCAAAGGTCAGGGATGACATTCCTGAGGCTGTCCCTGCTCACCATACATATGCTCACAGACATGCCTGTACACACACACACACACACACACACACACACACACACACACACACACACGCGCGCGCGCGCGCGCGCGCGCGCGCGCGCCTGCATATTGCTTAAAAAATTAAATTGTAGCTTTAAATATAAATCCAGATTTTTATCTGTAAGGATTACTTTAGGTGTGTGTGTGTGTATGTATGTGTGTGTATATATATATATATATATATATATATATATATATATATATATATATATATATATATGTGTAATAATATACCTTATAATATAATATATATACCTTATAATATATATCTTATTCTTATATTGGTATATGGCATCATAATAGTTGCATTTTGATTGAAGTCTTATGAATTAATTTTTCCAATTAGGTTCATTAAAAAAGACTGCTAGATTCTGGGTCATGATGTATTTAATTATTTCCTTTCTCCTCAACTCTAGCCTTTCATTATAGGTAGTATTACTAATAAAACAGACACAATTCTATGCTGTGTCCTATCCTTTGTTCAACATATATAAGGATGTCTTTTAAATTTTTCTGTGTTTATCTAAGTAGGAAATAGATAAGATTTAACATACAGTGTTAATAGGCAGATAGATGTGACTGTATATTTTGATTCTGATTTTAAGGGAAGGAGAAAATTCTAGGGAGAATTTGTTAATCTATAGATAAAAGTTTTTCAGATAAACATTCATCTATTTACTTTTTTTGCATCTAGTATGTGTGTATGTGTGTGGCGGGGACAGTGTAATGACTATAGCTCTGGCTTGGCTAGCTGCCTTTAAATATATGGACCTTGAAAGACTGTCTTGAAACTTGTGATAATCTTGCATCTGTCTCCTGAATGTTAGAATTATAAGTATGTACCACCATTTTTGTAATATGAGCTAGCTTTTAAAATTTAGTTAAAACAGTCTTAAGAATTTTTCGTATATATGCACATTTGTGTGTTTGTGAGTTTGATGTATATGTGAGCATGATGTTTATAATGATATCAGAGAACAATTTGTATAGTCAATTCTCTCTTTCCATCTTTAACAGGGGTTCTGGTTTTGAGCTCAGGCTATTAGGCTCCGGTAGCAAGTGCCCTCTTGGTGGCCCAAATTGGGCTTTAGAGTTGAATAAAGCTCAGAAAGTTAATTCTTCCCTGAATGAGATACTGAGATAACTCACATGCTCACTCCATAGGGTCTATTAATATTTATTAACTAGTATCATGGGAAAAATTGGGTTGGGGATGTTTACAAGTAGTCTTTTTTCAATAATTTTTTTTTAGTCCAGGCAGTGGTGGTGCACACCTTTAATCCCAGCACTTGGGAGGCAGAGGCAGGCGGATTTCTAAGTTCAAGGCCAGCCTGGTCTACAGAGTGAGTTCCAGAACAGCCAGGGCTACACAGAGAAACCCTGTCTTAAAAGAAAAAAAATTTCTTTTTAAAGATTTATTTATTTTATGCATATGAGTATACTGACGCTGTCTTCAGACACACCAGAAGAGGGCATCAGATACCATTACAGATGGTTGTGAGCCACCATGTGGTTGCTGGGAATTGAACTCAGGACCTCTGGAAGAGCAGCCAGTGCTATTAACCGCTGAGCCATTTCTCCAGCTCTACAAGTATTAACATAGAAGAAAAATGCCACCTGTTAGCCGAGAAGTTGAAAAGCTTGGACAGTATGGAGCTGACTTCCTGCTTCTTTGCTGAGTTCTAGCTTAATTGAGAATTTTGTGAAGTGATAGATGTGAACGGTTGATACACAGTTCTAGTCTTAGAAGATCTACTAAAGATGCTTTTCTTTGTCTTCTAATTCACAGGGAGAATGATGAATCAGTGAAGGAAGAAAAATCTGATTTAAAAGAAAAGTCTACAGGAAATAAGAAGGCCAATCGGTTTCATCCTTATTCAAAAGATAAGAATTCGGGCACTGGAGAAAAGAAAGGTCCAAATCGGAACAGAGTGTTCATTAGCAACATCCCCTACGACATGAAATGGCAGGCTATTAAAGATTTGATGAGAGAGAAAGGTAACAGTTTCTTCAGTGACTTCACTTGTGTACTCTATGTATAGGAAGGGGAGGAAATAAGCAGACTTTTTATTCCTCTTAGCCACACAGACTCAAAAAAAGAAAAAGAGAGAGACTTTTCTTTCTTGACATGTGAATTAATCTTTTCTTTTTCCTTCCACTTGGCAATTTCATTACAAGGAAGTATGGATAAATGAAGTATTTTTCTTTTTGCCATTTTAGTGGGATAGTGAAGCCAGCATCTGCATGCCACCAAGAATTTCGTTAAAGTGATTGCTTTGTCTTGTTGAAGTTTTTTAAAATAGATTTTAAAAGGACTATCGCATTAGTTAAGCAATGCATTTAGCTTGTTAATGTATGTATAATAAGGTCGATTTTTTTTTCCCCCAAAGATGTTTTTGGTGGAGTCTGGAATCTGGCTGTGGAATTCATTTTGCTTGCCTTGTCACGACTGCCATGCTGCTGTCCTTGCAGTTCTGTATAAATGTGTCACTGCTGCTGCAGTTCTGTTTTCAGAATAACTGAAAACGTCATCTTCTACACATGCTTGGTTTTGGGGGAAAATAATGTCAATACTTGATCTTGTAAAAGTTAGTTCTGTTCTTGAAAAATTGAGGTTCAACAGTCCTGCAAACTATCTACTTGGCTTTGAGGGTGATCTTCTAATAATTTTTTTTAATTGCATTGGTGTATCTGTTGTAAGGTGACAACTATTTGACTGGTTTTATTCACTGACTATTTAGAAGTGTGTGGCTTGCTGTGAAGCATTACTTGTAAATTTAGTTTACTGATGGCAAACATGATTGAAGACATTCAGGTAGGAAGTCACCTTAAAACAGCTGTTGTGTGTAGGCTGACCAAAGTTATTTGAAAAGTGCTAATGTTGTTAATATGACAGGCTGAGGGACCATGTGTATGTATATGTGCATTTGTTCACCAACCATACCATGCTGGCCAAATACGATCTGCAGGATGAACTGGGTTAATATGGTTGTTAGCTTTTTTAGAGAATGTGGATGAGGTAATTTCTGAAAATTAGTTAAATTTCTATAGCTATTGATAGGAGGTATGTTGATCTGGTCCTGAGTGCTGGTGAATAATAGGTGCTTTTCTGTAGAGTTGTGCACAGGTGTGCAGTAAAGCAAGATACTGGTGTTTAAATGTATTGTTTCTTGGTATCTTCCTTTTGTATGTCTTATGTAGTTGGTGAGGTTACATACGTGGAGCTCTTTAAGGATGCGGAAGGAAAATCAAGGGTAAGTGCTGTGGGCCATAATCTGCTCGAGGTGTAAAAGTTCCTCAGCAGTTTACTTTCGTATAATACTCTACCAGACTTTTGGAAACTTAAGTTTCATTTTGTTTTACTTTAAGATTTGAGGTTTTATCCTAGCAAGTCTGACATATGCCAACCAGACTAGCTACCTGAAAGTGATGGGTTTTGTAAATGTTCATAAAGGGCATTCATTTTTCTAATGCTTTAAGGTATGCTTTTTCCCAGCTAATAACATTTTAATATTGCTATTTGTTGTATTTTGATGACTTCAGGGATATTTTAAAAGTCACTGAATTGATAATATTCCCTAAGAGTTAGAGGCCTGTGGCTTAAAGGTGTTAATTTAGAATATAATTTTGAAATTTTTATTGAAAAGCTTAATTTGTTAGCCTGCAGGACCATGTAAGAGGCAGTGCTCCGACCAATTGGTATGAATGATGTCTATGACTAAGTTGACCTGGAAGGCTGATGATAGATTTTGATTTAGCAGCTTGAGTATACTGAAGAATATAATGGAAAGCTCTTTAACAGCGTCTCATCATATTCACAAAATGGTTGGGTACATAAGAAATACAAATTTTGTCATCACATTCAAGTGGTACCTTGAACAATAATCACAGGAATTATTTTTAAAAAATGATTCTGTAAGTTTCTTTAACATGGTTTGATTTGTTTTATATGCTTCCAGCTAGATGCTTCTAAATTGTGTGCAGCCAGTTTTAATCTAATAAATAACTTTATTAAAAGTAAAATTCATGGGGGCTGGAGAGTTGGCTCATCGGTTAAGAGCACTGGCTGCTCTTACAGAGGACTTGGGCTCAATACTAGCACCACTTGGCAGCTCACAACCATCTGGAACTCAAGTTCCAAGAGATCTAACACCCTCTTCTGGCCTCTGTGGACACCAGACTCACACCTTGCGTGTGGCCATACATACAGGCAAATAATATACATAAGAACTTTGAAAATTCATATTTATTTTCTCTTTATTAGATTTAAAAAAGAATGTTGTACACAATATATCTTGAAAATTTATTACTGTGTAAGAGCATGATATTGGAGCCTTCAGTTTCTTCCTTCACTTACTGTTGACTGAATTCATACAGTGGTACTAGTTTCAATTTTAAGAAAAGTCACCTTAAAGTAAGAATGTATTCCAAGCTTGTAACATGTTAGATGGATTTAAAAAATTGTTGAAAATGCATGGTCACTTGCCTGTTACATTCTGGAGGTGTAAAAGAAAAAGAAACTGTGTTCTTGATTACTTTTTAATAATTTAAACATTAGAATTTTCCATTAAATTCATCTACTGACCTAAAATGTTTTTTTTTCTTTTGCATATATTGACAATCTGCCGGATACAGGGTTGTGGGTAAGAATTTTTTAAAAGTATCTTATGTTAAATTAATCTTGTGATTGCGAATAAGAAATCTTTGTACATAAGCATTTCTTATATATTTTCCCCTATTAAGCGTGGTTGAATTCAAAGATGAAGAATTTGTAAAGAAAGCATTAGAAACTATGAACAAATATGACCTTAGTGGAAGGCCTCTGAATATTAAAGAGGTAAGTTTTTTGTATTTGCAATTTTAAGTATTTAATTATATGAACATCCTTTGATTTTTTTTTTTCATTTTTTTCTCATGTAGTTATATAACTATTTTTTTAAGGATAGATGCTTATTAAAAATTTTAGCTTATGATTATTTTACTTAAGAGATGATTTGCTATTAATCCTTAAGTTATTCTTTATATTTATTTAGCTTCTAGTTACAGATAGATAGAAGACCTCAATTTAAAATAAAAAGATGACGAGCTTAAGGTACAGACTTTGTTATAAACCTTTTCAGTTTTTAGACTACTTAATTGAAAATTCAATAGGTATTGTAGTTGATTATAGGTTGCTTAAAAATATACATAGCTTGTAGATTTGAATAAGATTGGTATTCATGTTTAATAAAATTTAGATTCTGTAAGATTAGAATTTAAGAAGCATTATAGCTTACTGAAATGTGTAACTAGAACTTAGAATAATCTACAGTAGGGATTGTAGTATATTGACAAATAATCAAAAGGTACTTTACATAATAGCACTTACAGGAGTGGTTGATCTTGGTAATAATTAGCTTGAGTAACATTCAGTTTAGTGGGCTCTTTTGTTTTATGTTGTTTTACCATATTAGTTTGACCATAGGCCTACTTGTACATATATCCTTGCTAAACCTGTATTGAAAGAAATAGGCACTGTTATTTTGAGTCTGAAATGTTGAGCTAATACTGATGCTATTCATTGGCTGGCATTCAGCAAGAGAACAGTGATTTTTGAGTTCTAGCTTATTCTTTTCTGGACATGTGACAATACTTCATTTTTCTAGACTTTAGTTAATTTATTATAATGTCACTGATACCTAATGTGACTTTTATGAAGATCAAGTGTGATAAATAAGGTATAGTTCACTCTCTGTCACTAGAAAAGCTAAATGACCCATAAAGAGCAAATCACATAACCTTTGCCAAGTTTCCTTGTCACTAAGCTAGGAGAAGTACTAGAAATCTCAGTTTGTGTTGTAAAATCTCCAAGTGTTACTAGTTACTATACTTGTGATATTATGGAAGGCTGTTAGCATAGTGCTTAAAATAGTTCGACTCTATCATAAACGTGAGCTGTAAAATCTATTCTTGTTTCTGATTGTTGGTATCTTGTTCTTTTGTGTGATGATAAACTTCAGTGCCATAGTACCAGAAATAACGTGTATCCTACATTCTTTACTGGAATTAACTTCAAGTTAAAAAATTTGGAAGAGATTTGGTGGGAATGTTTATATTTTATGGTTTGCCTAGTCATTTATTTGGTGCATTTATGCATATGCCAGGACTTAACTTGAGAGAAATGTGCAGTGTTCTAAATAATTTGTTCCAATTTATAATCCTCTAATAATTTCCTGATCATAATTTGCTATTTTATGATCTTGTCTCTGTTCAAAGGAAACAAGTATATAATAAAAGCTCCATAGAGATGCTATAGACACTTAAGCATACTATGTTTATAGTATCTTTCTGCTTTTAATTGACAACATTGACTGGCTGTTAGAGACATAGGCCGTGTGATTGTGTTCTGTGAGTTGCATCATATTGAAGGGCTCAGATCTGTTGTTGAGACCCCAGAATAAAGCTTTAGAATGCGTCTACTTTTAACTATTTGAGAAGGGAAAATGGGATCAAATTTAGTTTTACTAAATAATGAATGATTTATTTAACTCCTCAGTTAATGTTTAACAAAGGCAGTCTTTTTCCTGGGAGTGTGATTTACAAAGCAGTGGCTGGCAAAACTTCTGAGGATATCTTGCATAGTTATCTAATGAAGATGTATTTGCACAGTCTTTCCTAGCAGCTTTTTAGTATTCTATCCAGTTATACGACAATCAGTAGGAACCATACATGTATTAATAAGCCCACTAATAGCACTAGCAGTTAGTGATTGGCAGGCTGGATAGCACAGGGAAACAGGAATAAAAACTAAGATTATATGTGATTTTGTGTGTGGGTTTGCGCACCCGTGTTTTATATATATTGTGTTTACATGTAACAAAACAAATATACTACTATTAACTATTAAATACAAACAACCTGTGTGTTTTAATAGTTGAAGGACTTCTCTTTAATCCTCCTATGTAGGTAACCACTTTTTCAATTTTGTGCTTGTACAACGTTTTCAGTTCTCAAACCTGAAACATTTATGACTGTTTACTGTCTTACTTTTTTTCTTGATGCTGTGATAAAATAATAAAATAAAATCAACTTATGGGAGAGTTTATTTTAGCTCACAGTTTGAAGGGTGATCCATCATTATGGGGAATTTAAGGCAGCAGGAAAACAGCTGAAAGCAGAGATATGAATGCATGCCCCACTCCCTTTCTCCCTTTAGATCCATTTATACACTGCAGGATCTAGTACAGGACATGGTTCTGCTCACAATACAAAGTAGTTAGAATTAATGCAATCAAAGTTATTCCCTACAAGCATGCCCAGAAGTCATCCCCCTGCCCCCATGATTCTGAGTCTCGAGTAACAAACAGAATGAGCACTGGGCATCCTAATAAAGTCTCACAGAATTTACCTCTGTGAAATTCACCTCTTATCGTGAAGAAACATTCTGGAGTCCAGCGTCCATTCACTTTTTTCCTTTTTGTCATTCTTGCTATGTTGGAGAACTTATTAGTTATCTTTCCTTATTTGCTTTTTTAAATCAATATTTACAGACTGAGATAGCAGAGAAGGTTTTGATGAATATTTTCTATGAGAATTTCATACAGTGTATTTTGATCATTTTATTCCTTTTCTTCCCCAGCTCCTCCCAGATCCACTCCTACTTCCTCACCCTCCCAACTTATCTTTTAAAACCTGAGTCCACACATTCTCTCTCTCTCTCTCTCTCTCTCTCTCTCTCTCTCTCTCTCTCTCTCTCTCTGAGGGGCGGGGTAGCATCATCTGCTGTTATGTGGTTGATCTGCCAGGGACCACACCTTTAAAGAAAACTGGCTCTTTCTTCCCCAGAAACCATCAACTGCCAATAGATGCCTCATGAGTAGGAACTCTGAGTCCCTTTTTGCTCCGTGTTAGAATGTTGGCTAGTCTGATGTTGTATAGGCAAGCATAAATGCTGTGAGTTCATGAATGAGAAAATAGAATTTTTGACATGATCATTTGCATACACATGATGATCCTCTTAATGTAATTTTATTTGTGCTTTGTTGTTATCTTCTACTTACTTGCCTTTGATTTGTTTTAATAAAGGACATTTCTTTTAAAAGTTAACGAACCTAAATATATTTGCTATAATTCTTTACTTGGACACTTGGTCTTCTGTTATCCCCTTTTCCCATCTCAAGTCCATTTTATTGTTCAGCAAGCTAAGAGCTGGATTCTTGTATTTTATTCAGGAGTGGCATTAGCCAGTGATAATGAACTTTCCTCTATTTCAGCCTACATGGGTTATAGCAGTGTGTTCTTGTAGTGAGAGGTCAATCTACAGGTTTTTATGGGACTCTCTTTCTGGATAAACATAACAAAAAAAACGTTAGTCCTCACAGATGTTAGTAGTTTGGTCCAGATGGGTTAGCTGCTGTCCAGCTTTAAGCCACTTGAATTGTATATATTCACTGATGTATTTGTTAATATTCACTACATGTTATAGGATCCCGATGGAGAAAATGCTCGCCGGGCACTGCAGCGAACAGGAACATCATTTCAAGGATCACATGCCTCCGATGTGGGATCTGGGTTGGTGAATTTACCACCTTCCATTCTCAATAATCCAAACATTCCTCCAGAGGTTATCAGCAATTTGCAGGCTGGTAGACTTGGTTCCACAATTTTTGTTGCTAATGTAAGTTTAAGCTTTTGTTGCTCTGATACTTAACTCTTGTCATGAGATTCTTTTGTTAGATAGGTGCTGATAGGTTAGTAGATCATTGTTTATTTTTAACTTAATAAAAGTCATAATTATGTTAAAATCAAGCCTACTTTATATATGTAATTTGAAGTTAGACTTTAAATACAAGTAGCATTTTTAACACAACTGTGGAAATCATAGACATTGAACAGTTTGTCTTAAGTCAGTTATGTGTATTCTTTATTTCGGTAATTGAATTTCATTCTTGTCCTGTTTGTAAATGCCTGTTGTGGTTGGTTTGCCATTTGTTTTGTGCTCTTGAAAGTCTTGTGAAATGGACAATGTTTTCCAAAACCTAATTTTTCCTTAGTCATAATAGATACCTAAGTTTCCCACGTACAGAACAGGATTGAGGAATTGGAAGATGATTTGAGGAGTTTAAATGAAGATAAGAAACCAGATAGATATAGCTGAACTGATTTTAAACAAGAACTTTTTTATTTCAACACTGTTGATATACTGTTGAGTAAGAATTACAGTTTATAGATTTATGAGGTTAAAAAAGATTATTTTGTTTTTACAATGAGGGAGGGCCATTTGTTAGGAGTTTAACTTTATGCATTCTGTGTCAAGCTTGACTTCAAAGTTGGTTGGAAGAAACTAAAGGAAGTGTTCAGCATCGCTGGAACTGTGAAGCGGGCTGATATTAAAGAAGACAAGGACGGCAAGAGCCGAGGCATGGGCACTGTCACTTTTGAGCAGGCAATAGAAGCAGTCCAAGCAATTTGTATCCTGATTGTATTTAGCTTTAAATGACGTTGACGAGGCTTGATATCTTTGCACAGTTGTTGTTCATGTTGCATAATGTCACCTCATTTAGAAATGTAGGCTTTTGTCTACAGCAGGAAACCTTGTTGTTCCTTGAGGACTAGAATCACTCACTCACACTGAAATTGGCCACAGTATTCAGGGCTGATAGGAACTTGGTTTCTGCTGATGCTTCTTCCTCTTGTTGGACAGTGTGTGTGTGTGTGTGTGTGTGTGTGTGTGTGTGTGTGTGTGTGTACTTTAACACTTAGGTTGTACATTAGTGCAGTTGCTGTTGGTAAAACCTGGTTAATTTTGGCTAATGAAGTTATAAATCAAAGTGAGAGACTAGTTAGTATAAATAAAGTCTAATGATGTTTAGATAGTAGAAAAAGTTTCAGACTCTTTAAATATTATCATTTGTCTGTACAATTTTACAGTCGTCTTAGCTGGCTTTCCTTGACTGAGTCACCAGCCATGTTCAATGGGCAGTTTTTGTTTGATAGACCTATGCATGTGAAAATGGTGAGTTCCCGCTTCTCATTTCAATCTTAGCTACTGATCGCTTCAGATCTCTTCCGAGCTCTTGTTAGCTGCTTTTTAACTATATGTATAATAAACTTTTTTTTCTCTTTTTGCAATTAGGATGACAAATCTGTCCCTCATGAAGACTACCGTTCGCACGATAGTAAGACATCACAGTTACCACGTAAGTAAAAGCTCTTGTTAGAAAACAGCTTTTTTTTCTTCATTATGTATAAAGCAGAAGTCTGTTTTTATGCTTACATTGAAGTTGCTCACTCTCTGAGATTAGTTTGGGATTTTGAACAGTATGCTGCTTTTGATTATGTAAAGACTGGAAAGAAATATGGGACTTTTAAATTAATTTAGTTTTTGGCTTACTAGTTATAAGTTCAAATATATTTGATGATTTCATATACAAGAAGGGGGGAAATCCCTATAATTTTACTATAGATATAAATACTATATATAGATTTATAAATTTATAAATACCATATATACATTTACCATAGATATAAATACCATAGATACCACCTTTTTTTAAAACATTTTTATGTATATTCTTTTTTCCCCTGTACATATACTTATGTATGTATGTGCATTTAACTAGTGTCAGACTGCAATATAAATTATTTAGAGGTTGAGCTTTAACATTAAATTACAATCATTTTTTCCATGTTGAAATTTTTTTCCAGATATTTTTATTGATATTCTATAATCATTTTAATTTTACATGTTTTACATGTTTTAATCTTTATTTCTTTAATAACCAGTGTGATGCAATTTCATGAAAATATTTCTTATATTCATAGAGACTTTTATTGTACTTCACAGCCAAGTTAATAATGTCTCTCGATCAGGGTGGTGGTGGTGCACGCCTTTAATCCCAGCACTTGGGAGGCAGAAGCAGGCGGATTTCTGAGTTTGAGGCCAGCCTGGTCTACAGAGTGAGTTCCAGGACAGCCAGGGCTACACAGAGAAACCCTGTCTGGAAACCTCCCCCCTCCCCCCCCAAAATAATATCTCTCGAACATTTCAGACCACTTAACCTGCTATCTTACTGTGCACTCAGCCTAAGTTTAACCTGTCTTTAAGAGAGTAATACAACAACCTCTGTGTGTTGGCGCTCCATGCAGTCAGCCTTTACAACATAATCTCCCTTTGGTTTGTTTTTTAAAGATTTATTTATTTAATCTATATGAATAAACTGTAGCTGTCTTCAGACACACCAGAAGAGGGCATCGGATCCCATTACAAATGGTTGTGAGCTACCACATGGTTGCTGGGAATTGAACTCGGGACCTTTGGAAGAGCTGTCAGTGCTCTTAACCCACTGAGCCATCTCTCCAGCCCAACATAACCTACCATTAATCTTAAGTTATCTACCATACCCCTGATCCAGAATGATGTATGTGTGTATATTGTGGTAACTATTTGTTGAAAACAGCCAACGGGTTGAAAGGAACCTTAAATATCCTTCATAAGTGTTGGAAGCAACATAGGCTATAGCTTGGTAGTGTCTATTTGTAGCATTGCTTACTATTGTGGGTAAAAGTTCTGTTACAGATTTCTGAAGAATTTTTTATCCCTTCCCATGCCATAAATACAGGGCAAAGCTCTATGATAGAGAGAGGCAGCCATAGGGACAGTCAGACATCTGAACAGTAGTCAGGCAGACTGTAGATAGTTGAGTAACCGCAAATTACAGGCAGATGGAAGATAAAAAGACAAAAGTGGAAAATTCGAGTTCAGTCTTGGTTAAATTAACCCAGGAGGAGGGCTGTTTTTATTCCTTAATGTGAAAGTGATATATTTTGGTGTCTGATATTATCTTAAATGTGTTATCCAGTACAGCAGAGTAAATTATACTTTTCATAGAAAAATATTATTTTCTTAAGATGTCTTCTGCCAAGCTTGGTGGCACAGGCCTGTGATACTTAAAAGACTAGGGCAGGAGACTGTTTTTGTTTGTTTGTTTTTGGATTTGGTTTTTTTTGAGACAGGGTTTCTCTGTATAGCCCTGGCTATCCTGTAACTCACTCTGTAGACCATGCTGGCCTCAAACTCAGAAATCCGCCTGCCTCTGCCTCCCAGAGTGCTGGGATTACAGGCGGGCGCCACCACTGCCCGTTTAGGGCAGGAGACTCTGAAGGTCATGTCCAAGGCCTGCTCACTGTGGAGTGAGTTCCAAGGCAGAGTGGATAACTTACATTACAAAACAGCTGTATAAGCACTTTGTGTTTACTGTTGCTCTTGGAACATTACTGTACATTGTCATTTGTCTTTATATTCTTTTGTTATTAATTTTTTTAATGAAATATTTTAAAGATGCATACAAAAGTAAAAATATCTTATAGTTTTCATATGCTAGATATTTATTAGATTTTTTTAAAAAATTAAATACAATTTTACAGGTAGACCTGAGATGCCCACCTCCATATTTACCTCTCAGAATATTCCTCACCTAGAGGGATAAAGGATGAATATGTTTGTTATGCAGATTTTAGTAATTATATATCCATAAAAATAGCTTTACTGAATTAAAATTCAGTATGATACCATATGTTATTTCATAGCTCACTGTGTGAACTGTTCCTGATAGTAGTGTTCCTCATAGTTCACTGTTGCTGATTCTTTTTTATTGGTAAAGCTGGTAGCTTCATTTTAATTGATGATACTTCATCCATATTTTGTTCTTTAGATTAATTTGCATTTTAAATTATTAGAAATAATACTGGATTGGAATATTCTTTAAGAATTGCCTGGTTTTTGTCACTTTTTTTGTATGTTTGTTTGTTTGTTTTTTCCTAGTATTTCTGTAAAACTGGCCCTACCATATATTTTGGAAAAGACTTATTTAGTCGTCATATTTTCTATTGCTGCTTGAGTTAGTTTTGGTAACTTTTTTATTTAAGGATTTTCTCGATTTTTGTCTATCTTGAACATTAACTTTTTTTTAAACATTCATTTATTTTGTGTGTGGGGGGGACGTGGGTGTGCTTGCTCTGTGGGGAGATCAGAGACGACTCTGACCAAGTCTCCCTTATTATGTGGGTTCCAGAGATTGAATTTAGTTTGTTGGGTTAGCAGCAAACATGTTTCGTTTTGTTTTTAATTTTATTTAATTTTTGCTTATTCACATCACATTCACATTCACATCACATGCTCACTGCGCCCCTACTCGTGACCCCCCTCCCACAGATCTTCCCCCATCCTCCCTCCCCTTCTCTGAGTGGGTAGGGGCCCCTCTGGGTATCCCCCTGCACTTCCAAGTCTCTGCGAAGCTAGACTCTTCCTCTCCCACCGAGACCAGACAAGGCAGCCCAGCTGGTAGAACATATCCCAGGTACAGGCAATAGCTTTTAGGCTAGCCCCTGTTCCAGTTGTTTAGACCCACATGAATACCAAGCTGCACATCTGTTACATATGTGTAGGGTGGTCTAGGTCCTGCCTGTGAATGTTCTTTGGTTGATGGTTCATACTCTAAGAACCCCAAGGGTCCAGGTTAGTTAACTGTTGGTCTTCCTGTGGAGTTCCTATCCCCTTCAGGGCCTGAAATCCTTCCTCCTGTTCTTCATTTAGAGTCCCCAAGCTCCATCCACAGGTTGGTTGTGGGTACACCTCCCCTCTACCCCGACATGGCTCAGTGTTGAACTTTCTTTAATTAGCATAGCATTGACTTAAATATTTACTATATTCATATTCATAGTTCTGTTTCCTCTTCATGAAGATTTTAATTACATGTATGTGTGTTGTGTATGTAGGTTGGTACATGTGAATTTAGTCCTTACAGAGAGCAGAAGAGGATGTTGGATCACCTGGTGCTGGAGTTGCAGGTGGTTGTGAGCTGTTATAGTGTGGGTGCTGGGAACCAGACTTGGGTCAGTGCAAAAGCAGTGCATATTCTTAAGAGCTGACCTGTCTCTCCAGCCCAACAGTGTCTTCATTTAGTGGCTCATTTAAACTTGTCAGTTTGTAAATGTTTTTGAAGAATGGTTTTTGTTATCAGTATATTTTATCATTTCTTTCTTTCCTCTTTCTTTAGGTTTAGTCTCATTTTTTTTTCCCCTGTGAGTTGGATATGTATTCTACTGGTTGTCACCCTCTCCTTTCTAATATAAGCAATTAGGGTTGTAAATTTAGCTACTGTACATAGGTTCTTCTATGCACTTTCTTAGTATAGTTCTGTGTTTATAAATTACCAACTACTACCATTATTCTTGAGTCTTGTATATTTGAAAATACAAGTTTTGAATTTCCAAATTTATGAGTTCTTTACTCCATCCTGGTTTTTAACTTAGGTTTAATGTGGTGAACTATACAACACAGTTTATATGATTGTGATTCATGGTGTGAAATTCTGAGAATTTCATTGTGGGTGGCCTACCCATAGGTCTATTTTTATAAGTCTTCTATGTTTACTAAGCTAAGTTTGTTATTAATCATTTAAATTGTATTGTATCCTTTTTGTATTTTTATATAACTTTATCTATTTGGGTTATCAATTACTGAAAAGTGTTTAATGGTAAATTTTTTCAGTATATGGATAGATTTAGTCACTTTTTTCTTGTTGAAAATATTTTGAAACATTTTAAAAATTTAAATATTTTGAAAATATTTTAAGTTATCAAGTACACCCAAGATTAAATTGATGATTTCCTGGTGAATCAAGTAATTTATTACAAGGTGGTTTTGTAATTATGTTACGTTCTTATATAATACTAAGTATAATAATTTTGTGTCGTTTCTTTATACTATTTTATATTACCATTTTTGATCTGTGTGTAAATGTTATAGCTGCAATTATATCTTTTAAAATTGGCTTGACAATCTTATGTGAGAGGAAATAAATTTCTTCACATTTATTGGTTCATTTGGATGGATTTTCATTTTCTTTGAGTTTCAGCTTTCGTACTTCGTAAATACTTTGTCTGTGTATTTTTAGTGGTAACCCTGGATATTATGTATGAATAAAGCTTGAAGTTCATTTTTGTATCCTCTTCCTTGACTCTAACCCTTTCCTGGTAACTGCATACCAGGGAGTCACCCTCTGGGAGTTCTGTCACTTGTCACAAATAGACATTATGTTTCTCTGTTAACCTGCTACTAGTCATTGTCTTTTGCAGCATCTATTTGTTAAGCTTTTTTTTTTTTTTTCAGCAAGGATTCATTGTTAGTAAATTCTTTTAATTTTGGCTTCTCTGTAATGTCTTCTAAGATAGTTTGATTTAATAGGGAATTTAAGATTAAGTTACTTTATCTTAGAACTTTGAAAATAGTTTAGTCTTTTGGTTTCTGTTCTTGCTAATTCATAATTCAGATAAGCTTTTTGTTGAATTCTCCCCTTTTTTGCTAGTTTATTATTCATGGAGCCAATTTTAAAGTTTTGGCCCCTGGTTGACAATTTTGCTGCAGTATGAGTGTAGATAACTACTTATTGAACTTTTGCAGTGGAAAATTATCAACCTTGCTTATTTAAATACTGCCTTTTCTCCCTTTGTAAGGCAGCTTCCTCCCTTCCAAGTTAACCTGGCCAGGCTCACCCTGTTGAAGCTCCTAACTGTATTTGCCTCTATTAACAATAAATTTTAGTGCTCAAGTCCTGTCCAGTTAAAGCAGCTGTAATCTCAGCTGGGTGAGATTGGTGAAGGGGCACAATGCAGTCCCAGCCTTAGCTGGGGAACTAATGGTTGCTGGGGAAGAGTGACTGTTTTCTTCAGGAAACAGCCCCTGAGAGAATTCCTGTGTTCCAGTTGATGACCCTGCACCCATGCAAATCAATACTAAGTGGACTTAGTAGGTAAAGCAACAAAGCTGTGTGAGGTTGGGAGGTGGAGATGTGGAGGGCTGGGCTTGGGCTTGGGCTTGGGCTTGGGGAAGGAGCAGGCAGTGATTCAGTCAGTGCTCATCTGGACACATGGGAGTTCTCAGTCAGTTAAAACGCATGTCCTGTTAGGTGTTCTTTACAGTTTTTAAAATGATTTGTAGTTTCATATTTTCTTTTGTCTTGAGATATAATAAAGTCACGAGCTACCATAGAATCAAATTTTTTACTTCTTTCATCTGATTCACTCAAATTTTACTATAACTTGGCAAGTGGGAAAGTTCTCATTTCCCCTGCTTCTCATATTGATTTTTATTTTTTCTTTATGGTTTTTTGAGATTATAATTACTGTGAAATCAGAATTGACAGGATGGTGATTGTACTTATGAGCATGGGCGATGATCAGGTCTGGGTCACAGTTAGGCCTAGGAAAACATTTTTACTTTGATATTAATCTGTGCAGTTTCAAATTACCATGTATATATACTGTTTTAAAAACAACTTACAGAATATAATTCTTACTTTGGCTCAAGCCTTAATTGCTACATTTTTTGAGTTGGCTCACCACATTTAATATTATACTGTCTAGGTTCAACAGTTTTTTTTTTCTCCAAATAACATTTTTCTTTGCAGCTGAATAAATCTTCATTGTATACATTAGCATGTTTTTATTATCTCTCCTTCTCTTGATAGATAGTCTGATTCCTTTTTTTATAATTATTTTTTCCATGGTGAATAGAACAGTATTGACGTAGATATATAGATAGATGTGTAAGGATTTGAAGTTCTCTAGATATATGCCTAGGAGAGGTTATAACTTCAGTTATTTATTTACTTATTTGCTTATTTAAGGAGCATCAGAATATTTAAAAGCAGGACAAAGAACAAAAACTTGAATTTAAAGATGAGATGAGATCTAAATTTAATCACATGGGTAAATGGTGGTGTTCAGATAATGTAAGGTCTCAAAATTTTCCTCATATTTGCCTGATACTAGAACATTTATTTTGTAAATGTAAATAAATGTCACGATAAAGCCAGGCAAGTAGATTTTTCAATGTTGTGGGTTTTTAAGTGTTATTTTATGTGTGTGGTTGTTTGCCTATATTAGGTGTGTGCAGTGTCTAGGGGCCAGAAGACGGCGTTGGATCCACATACCTGAATTATGCATGCTTGAGATTTGCCATTTGGGCTCGGAGAACTGAACTCAGGTCCTCTTTAAAAGTGTTCTTAATCAGTGAGCCATCTCTCCAGACCCTTATAACGAATTTTAAAAATGATTGTTTGGTCTTGTTCTGTAGCTCTAGCTGGCTCTGCACTCATAGTACTGTGTCTACTGAATAAGCTCAGTGTTACGTCTTTAATGATTGTTGACTGATCAGTTTTATTTGGACCATTTTGAATGTAGTACTAGTATTTCAGTTGTTCAGCAAACTGAGCAAGATGCTCACTTTCAGTTTTTCATGTACTGTGACTACATGAGGATGTCTGAGAGGGTTCCAGCCATGCATTTCTTTAGGTGAAATGATTCACCCAAGTCTTATTTGGAGAATTGGTAATTTACAGGATCATGGGCAACGTAAAGGAGCAATACCACCAAGAAATAGGCATCTGCGCCATCCCTCCCTCAATTCCCAAACCAACAGCCAATTCCTCTGGGGCATAACATGTTTGTGAGCTCTCTTCATTACACAAAGGAACATTAGTTGACCCAGTCTTGGGAGTGTCTTCCGTGGGTGATCAGAACTGCTCTGATCAGAGGATGGCAATATCATATTGTTCCTGGAGAAGAGAGTTCCACAATATGTGACATGTTTCATGCTTTCTTGTAATGCGTTTGTTGTGTGTGTGTGAGGTTGGGAGTGTGTAGGTGTGGGAAGTGAGAATAGAAGAGAGCCTTGGGTGTTTTTCTTTAGGCAGTGTCTACTTTTTAGGTTTTTAGACTGAGTTTCTCACTGCCTGGTACTTGCTGAGTAAGCTAGCCTGGCTAGCCATTGAGCCCTAGGTATCTGCTACCACACCAGATCTAAGATTGCCACTCCAACACAATTCTGGTTTTAAAAAAAGTAGTGCATTCCAGGAATTGAAGGCAGGTTTTCATGTTTGCAGTGGAAGAAGCCCTTTACTCATGGAGCCATTTCCTCAGACCCCCTCTTGTCAGGCAGTTTGTTACGCCTCTCTCAGTACCTTCAAGTGGAATGCAAGCTGAACCTACTTCATAAATGTTTTTTCACTCATAAATGCTATTATAGTCCTTATGTGTGATACTTTCTCAATGAAAACAAGAACCCCTGCTATCTCCAACCTTTTAGGATACTATTGCAAGTATACAGCTAGTTTTAAAGGTTAGTGTCAGTTAGTTTTATGTGAGTCTTGGTGATGTTGTTCTTTATGATTTAGGTGGTCTTGGAGGCATTGGAATGGGACTTGGTCCAGGTGGACAGCCTATTAGTGCCAGCCAGCTGAACATAACTGGTGTAATGGGAAATTTGGGTCCAAGTGGTAAGTTTTTCTTAAAACCTTTGTAAGTGATCTATTTTGCTATTTAATAAAGCTTATCTTTATTAGTCTTAGTGCTTAGAGAACTCTGTTTTAGAAATGTTTAGGATGTCAGTTCTACCTGAAAAAGAAAAGAAACCTTGTGAGAGTAGCTGACATGAAAAGAGGGCAGATGTAGGTTGGGATGGCCTCGGGCCAGGCCTGTGAAAGGTAGCGCTTCAGTGTGTGCATCCTGATGTAGCTTAAGTAGTGGAGTCTCCACATGATGCCCTCTTAAGCGTGGAGTATAGGCTTTGTGGAGTGGGTGGCAACATGCCATAGGCAATTTAAATGTATTATATTTGGTAGGTAGCTTTGAAGTCGCTACTTGCCTGCTAGTTGGACTCTTAATTGTCTTTAGAGATTGGCTTTCCAACTTTTTAATTTCAACAAACTTGAAAGATTTAAGTTTGTTGAAAACACTAACATGATTTTACTTATGTGATTGTTTCCCAGTGTCTACTGTATTATAAAAAACTTAAAATTGTAAAAAGTATTTATTTAAAAGTCTTGATTAACTCTGATGCCAATCTTAACCCTAAAAATTATATTCAATGTATAAAATATGAAACATGTAATTAACATAAGTATTATTTTTAAGAAAATAAAGTATTTTTAATAAGAGTGAGAAGAGTGATTCTGTTTTTGGCATCTCACATGTTTGGGTTAATGTAAATAGATGTACTGCTGTGTCTGCATTTGGGTTTGCTGTGATAGCATGCATGGGGTAGTTATGGAAAGATGCACATTGTTGTCATGAGAGCATGAGGGGAAGCAGTCATGTGATTCAGAAGTATTGAATTATGGAAATTACTTTGACCTCTTGACCCTTCAAAGATTACCAGACTGTCCTTTGAGAATTGCGTTTCAGTTTATAGGTTGATAAACATGTCATAGTCTTTTTGTTGAGATGACACAAACTTTATAATCGATAAAGGAGTGATGGAGAATTTGCCTCATTCTCAGGCAAAACCCTTTTTCTTATTTGTTTTAGGATATAATACCCTTCCTGTCTAAACACAAATTATTTGTTATCGATTTGACCAGCCTGTTAGCTGCTGTGTTTAGAGGCATCTTTGCTTTGTAGTCTTAATTTCTAACTCTTCTATCTATGGTAATGTCACTGTCTGAAAGAGTGCACACTTGTTCTAGTTACTCTCTGTATGGATGCTGTACGTGAACAGTAAACTTTTTTTCTTGTCTGATGCTCAGAGGCCTGTTTTGAAGATTGGTGACTGGTTAGCCACTATGACATAGCTCTGTAAACCATCCTTCTCTATATACCCTGTACCTGCTTCTCTAGTGTTCCGTTGTGACTAAACCAATGGTATTTACTTTGCTATAATGTCATTCGTTAGTCACAAAATAAGATTTACTGAAAGTCCATACTATGTATTTTATTTGAGGTATGGGAATGGATGGTCCGGGTTTTGGAGGAGTGAATAGAATTGGAGGAGGTATGTATAAGTATTTGTTTCTGCATGTACTCATCGCCATTTTAAAGAAACTAGAAACTGTTGAGAACTGTAGAAAAGTCACAGTTTATTGTTGGCTCGTGTTCTAAAGGCTGTTGGCAAACATTGAGCCTAATATACCCTTAAAGGAAGGTGCTGTGTTAACTACCTGCTCAACATGAAATGGAAGAAGCGCTTACTGGTGACTTAACATTTTCAGAATGTAGTGCTAATCTACAGAGCTACAGTCAAGTCTCACAACTATTCTCTGTTTCATAGGAGTTGGGTTTGGTGGTCTGGAAGCAATGAATAGCATGGCAGGCTTTGGTGGAGTTGGCCGGATGGGAGGTAGGTGAATGTACTCAGGGGGTGTATTGTCTTTGCTTTCCCTAGTACTGAGATATCTCTCTCTCTCTCTCTCTCTCTCTCTCTCTCTCTCTCTCTCTCTCTCTCACGCACACACACACACACAAACACACACACACACACACGTATAGATGCTATAGAAGTCTTCAGAAGGAACATGGGCACTAGAAGACTCTTGTAAACATGCCAGGAAGGGGTTGGGTAGTGGGTTGTGTAGTGAATATGATGTAAGTTTGTATGCCACACACTATTTTGAATTGGTAACTTGTGACTTTTTTCTCCTCAGTTTAGCTTAGACACATTCCTCGGTGGGTTTTCCATGCATTGCTACTTGAAGAAGGGTTAATTTGTTGTACGTCTTTTCAGAGCTATACCGCGGTGCAATGACTAGTAGCATGGAGCGAGATTTCGGACGTGGTGATATTGGATTAAGTCGAGGCTTTGGCGATTCCTTTGGTAGACTTGGTAGGGTTGGTTGTATACTTTTTTTCCTTTTGCAGGTCATAGTCCTAACTGTTCTTTTTGGTGTTTAAAAAAAAAAAAACTTTAAAAAGTTAAAATTACATAATTCTTTACTAGAAGAAAACACTTTAGGGATTTTAATTTCATGGTTCTTTTTTACAGTATCTTGAATATTTAAGTCTGTTTCCAGAAAATTTTATGTTTAGTTATTTGTGAGTATAGTACCTTGGGCATTTTGAAGTGTCATTATTTAAATTAATTAGTATATTATCTTTTCATCCTTGTTTAGGCAGTGCAATGATTGGAGGGTTTGCAGGAAGAATAGGAGCTTCTAACATGGGTCCAGTAGGAACTGGAATAAGTAGGTTGAAATTTTAATAGAATTTACTGAGTAGTAGTTGAGTGCTTGCAAGGAATTTGCAAGAGTAGTTATTGTAGTACAATAATGGTTTGCTTTTATGTGTTAATGTGTCTTACCATATTTTGAGAAACTTTAATTGTTCATAGCTTGATTGATGTTTGAATCAACTATTTACTTATTTTATTTATTTATTTTGATATTTCTCAACTAACACCAGAATGCGTATTCAGTAGCCAGTCCATGAACTGTCTTTCCACACCATGTCATGAGTTGCTATTCCTTGAACACCAGATCAATTCTGCTTTCTTTTGCCCAGTAGCTGCTATTTTGTTTCATCTGTATACCTTATGCCTTCTGGCAGATGGTGACAAAACACCAAATTTTAGGGACTTCCTGAAGTTGAGGAATAAGAATGAAGAGATGATTGTTCTCTCTTCTTAGACCCTTCAAAAACATGTGTGTATTGCAGCTCTAAAGAATGCTCCCATACCCACGTGGGAGTCCTGCACACTTGCCAGGCTGAGTTTATGATGGGCACTGCTGACTTGGCCGTGCCTGTGAAATCTCCACATCTTACTGGCTTCCTTTGGGTGGTAAAATTTTAGGAAACAGGAAGTGAACTTACTAAGTGTGAATTGTGAAATCCTGTCCACTGGATACATTTGCCTTCCATGTGCTTCTCTTTTTGTTTCCTGCTCTGCCCGCCATCCTGCAGTGTTCATCTTCCTCAAGATCATCCTCACCTTCCCTTTTATCTCAGTGTTACCTCTCTGTTTCCCCAGTCACTGTCAGTAACAGAGAGCCAGCTGGCAAGTCTTGGGTCTTTCCATATTCATGTAGGAATATTAGGGAGGAGAATGAGATGAGGGCAGTTAATTGTCTGTGATTACTGAAAGTTAAATTTGATATCAAAATTGAAGTTGTGGGAAACAGAGCTCCACATACTGAGGTAAAAGGTGAGCAAGGGTAAAGCTAGGGGGGTGCAGGGGGAGGCATGGGGGGTTCAGCTCTGTGCTTCAGTTGTCACACTCACTGTATTTGCTATTGCAAAATGTAAGGGTTAAAATTTGTTATCATGTGAAAGTGGAATGGTTTATAATGTGATTGGAAGGCTTAAATATGTGATGTTTCTTATTAGAATATTATTTTATAGAGGTACATGTAATTATATAATGACTAAAATTAAGTTTTCTCAAGTAACCAAATGTATACCAAAATCTATTACTTGCTTTATTTTCTGTATGAAAATAATTTTGTTATAGAAATGAATTTTTCTCTCCACTTTTAAAACTGATTATTCTTTACTCCTTCCTCTCTTGTCTTCCTTTTGCTATTTCTGCTTTGTTTTTAAAACCTGAACCTCCGACTCCTCCTGCCCGTGTTGGCACTGCAGGCGGCAGCATGAGCGGCATGAGTACCGTGACGGGAGGCATGGGCATGGGACTGGACCGCATGAGCTCCAGCTTCGACAGGATGGGGCCGGGCATTGGAGCCATCCTGGAAAGGAGCATTGATGTAGACCGAGGGTTTTTATCGGGTCCCATGGGAAGCGGAATGAGAGACAGATTAGGCTCCAAAGGCAACCAGATATTTGTTAGAAATGTAAGCAAATAAATGTATTGCAAAGTTAAAATTCTATTTATATCTTTGTCTGTCTATATAAAATATTAATTTATAATTTTTATGTATATGAAAATAAATATAATAACATGTGTTACTAATTTTTTTTTTCATTTTAGCTTCCTTTTGACTTGACTTGGCAGAAATTAAAAGAGAAATTTAGCCAATGTGGTAAGTATACTAGTAGCTGCAGATTACTGCTGATATTTCATTTTTTGTTTGTTTGTTTGTTTGTTTTTCTTTTGGTTTTTCAAGGCAGGGTTTCGCTGTGTAGCCCTTGCTGTCCTGGAACTCACCCTGTAGACCAGGCTGGCTTCGAACTCAGAAATCCGCCTGCTTCTGTCTCCCAAGTGCTGTGTATGCTGATATTTCTTGTGGGAAATTTTGATTTTTGGACTTTGAAATACCATGTTTAGATCTTTATTTCAGTCATGGTCTTGTCTGATTCAACCTCAGATGAGTAATGGTTTTGCTGTCTGGTAGATTAGAACAGACAACAGGGCTTACTAAGTACAAACTCATTCAACAGGGAAGCCTGTCTTCACCTTTTATAAAACAATCTTGTTTATTACCAGATTTTAAAGAAGTTGATGGTTTTGCATTAGAGGCTTTTTTTTTCCTCAAGAGAAACAAAAGTAAATAAATGGCATGTTTACTTCCTTGCTGATGCAGATAGAGTTGATGGGAGAAACCTTCTGTGTACTATATTGCTTGCACACCATAGAAACCTCAATCCTGTAGCAGAGGAAGGACTCTGATAGACACAGGTACATTTTGGTGGCTTTTCTAGTACTTTGGAAACTCTTTTTCACTATCATGAGACTAGCTATAGACCTTAATGTTTCCTTAGGTTTGTATATTGGCTGGTTTATTAATTTCAAATAAAGCTTTTTCTGTAGTATACTCATCTTTTAAGTATCTTAATTGGTAAAGCTCCTCCCCCTCTGTGTATGTATGTTTGAGGGAGGGAAGGAGGGGAAGAGAGAGAGAGAGAGAGAGAGAGAGAGAGAGAGAGAGAGAGAGAGAGAGAGAGAGAAAGAGAAAGAGAAAGAGAGAGAGAATATATGAATGAGAATGAGAATAGGGGAATTGTGTAGTTAGCACAGAGCCGCAGTTTCCCTTCTGTTACATAGACTCCCAGCCTGAGACCCCACTAGGAAGGTGCACATACAGCTCAGTATGCTGAGAGTAGTGCACTCAGCCTCTTACAGTTCACAGAGTGAAGAACTGCCTGCCTCCCTTCATAGTGCTGAGATTACAGTTGTGCCCCACCATCCCCACCATCGTCAATATTTTTAAAGGCATAAAATAATAGGTAATTTAGTGTTCTTCTACAATAATAAGTTTCCTAGCTGAGGCTGGTGGTCCAGCCTGTAATTCTAGCTGTTTGGGAGACTGAGGCAGGATACCCCAAGTTCAAGGCCTGCCTGGGCCACAGAGTGAATTCAAAACCAGCTTGGACAATTTAGTGAAGACTGTCTCACCATAAAAATAAAAGTCAAGAGAGGATGGAGGACACTGGGAAACCATGGCCCACTGAGTCTACTAGCAATATCACATGGGCTGCAGAAGTGGAACAGCAGTCCTGGGGTCTGTATATGCTCTGCACCAGGTTATGGCTGTTAGTTTGCTGGTTTGTGGGACTCCTAACAGTGGGAGCATTTGTATCCCTGGCTCTTTTGCCTGCTTTTGGGAATCTTCCTCCTTTTGAGTTGCCTTGCCTTACTTACTGTATCTTTTTGTTGTTGTTGTTTTGTTTTTGTTTTTTTCCACACAGGGTTTCTCTGTATAGATCTGGCTGTCCTGGAACTCACTCTGTAGACCAGGCTGGCCTCGAATGCAGAAATCCGCCTGCCTCTGCCTCTCAAGTGCTGGGATTACAGGCTTGTGCCACCACCGCCCGGCTTACTTTCTGTATCTTGTTTTGTCCCTTTTGGTTGTCATCTCTCAGGAGACTGCTCTTTCTGATGAGGAAATGGAGGGGGAATAGATGTGTAGGAGCAGGGATGTGGGGAGAGTTGGAGAGGGAAAACTGTAGTTAGGGTGTATTGGATTAGAGAAGAGTTTGTTTTTAATAAAAATAAAAAAAATCAAGCCAGGCAGTGGTGGTGCACGCCTTTAATCCCACACTTGGGAGGCAGAGGCAGGTAGATTTCTGAGTTCGAGGCCAGCCTGGTCTACAGAGTGAGTTCCAGTACAGCCAGGGCTACACAGAGAAACCCTGTCTTGAAAAAATCAAAAAATAAAATAAAATAAAATAAAAATCAAACCAAAGCAGTTATGTAGAATAACTTTAAAAAAAAAAAAACATAAATAGCAAAACTGCAAGAGCTGCTCAGTGGTAGGGTCAGTTCCAAGTACTTACGGGAAAAAAAATGAAGGAAATAAAAGGCCTTTATGGGTTGCTCTCAGGAATAATATCTACAGGGTTAGTTTTTATACTTGCATTTATTTTAGCTTTTATTATTAAAATAATTGACTAATTTTCTTTCACCCCAGATTGAGACTCTTTAGGGCAATTCTTATCTTTTAAAGCTAGTACCTTTTATTACCTGTATATATAAAAGAGTTATAATATGTTCACAGATACCCTGTTAAATCTTCATTCTGTTATTTTTCTCAAAGTCTATGATCATTGCATTTTTGGCAGTCTGCTAGATTTTGGAGGTGAACAAAATCAAATTCTGAAGTTTTCAAAGAAGCTACTCTATGAATCTGGATGTTATGTTGATGGTACTTTTATTTTACATTAATTTAAAATTTTAGGAAGACACAGTTCTGATAAAGACCCTGTCAAAATCAGACGAATTGGCAGTTGTTTGGAAAGATGTTGGGAGCTTGTGGAGTGTGGGTGCATACATCCTTTAGGCAATGCTCTTCTGAGGTCAGTAGGAACGACACGTGTAACAGTCAAAGCTAGGCCTGAGGTAGCACTGACATGACAGATGGGAGTGATGGGAAGGCATTTGTGAGGAGAGAAGGTATCCAAGTCTATATTTAAAAGTCTTTCCCCTTAGAATTAGCTGTCTTAGTTAGGTTTCTATTGCTGCAGTGAGATGACCAAAGAGCAAGTAGGAAAGAGAAAGGCTTATGTGGCTTACAGTTCCGTATTGCTGTTTATTATTGGAAGAAGTCAGGAAAGGAACTCAAATGGGCAGGGTTCTGGAGACAGGAACTGATGTAGAAGTCATGGCGGGGTGCTGCTTTCTGGTGTTTTCCCTTTCCTTGCTCAGTCTGCTTTCTTATAGAACTCAGGACTACCATGGCTGGGCCTTTCCCCATTGATCACTAATTGAGAAAAAGTCTTATAGCTGCTTCTCATGGAGATACTTCCTCTCTGATGAATCTTTTTTGTTTGTTTGTTTGATTTTGTTTTTTGGATTTTTTTGTTTTTGTTTTTTTGTTTTTTTTTTCGAGACAGGGTTTCTCTGTGTAGCCCTGGCTGTCCTGGAGCTTACTCTGTAGACCAGGCTGGCCTCAAACTCAGAAATCCACCTGCCTCTGCCTCCCAGAGAGCTGGGATTACAAGTGTGCGCCACCACCGCCCGGCCTCTCTGGTGACTCTTAACTTGGGTCAAATTGACATACAAAACCAGCCAATACACTGATTGTTAAAAGGGGAATGAATTTGGACTTTTCTTTTTTTACTTTCAAATCTGTTATAAAGCTGCTATTCAATTTTATATTTAGTACTGTATTTCTATAACTTCATATCATCCCTTTTTTTTTTAAAACCATGAATTACCGTTGATGGCAAAGAAAGTTATAATAATACAAAATTAAATCTTTATTATTTCCTGAGCATTATCTCACATGTTTGAAATGAGCCAGCTCTTTCCTGCCATATCACATTATATATGAATCCTCTTTAAAGATGAAGAAAAATCAAGTAAATTTCTGTTTCCAAGTTTTAGATGTTCATAAGCCTCCAGAAGACAACATTGAACTCTGGGTAGTAATTTTATACCTTTATTCAGGCAGGAAATTTTATTATTTCTTTACAAATATATTAGTTTAGCTTATTTTTAGTTGTGGTCAGTGCTAATATATCTTCAAGTATATACCATTTCCAAAAGTAATAACCTGGACTTGATAAATTGGAAAGGGCTCTTTTATTGTGTGTTTAGTAGTAGCTGCCACACTTGCTCTGCGTGACAGCAGTGTGTCTGATTTGTGGTCCTCCTGCTTATGGCAGAGCTTAATAGTCACTGAAATATCAGCCTTGCTTTCATTTCTTTGTAATCCTGCAGGACAGTAGGCCATCTGAAGTCACCCTCAGCATGTAAAAAGTTAGGCAGATTGATTTTAATTATTTGACACTTTCCCTTGTAAATTATTTATTTTAGAAAGAAAATACATTTATTTCATTCTCAAATGGTTGGGAAATGTAGAGTTTACCTTAGTGTAGTGGTTAGTGACTGTATTCTGAGTGCTCTGACTAGCTGAGGTGGGAGGACTGTTAGGGTTATACAGTAAATTACAGGTCACCCTGGGCAGATTAGTGACACTCTGCCTTAAAAAAAGATTAAAAAAAAATAAATAAACCAAAAGTTGAGGATGTGATGTGGCTCAGCATTAATGCCCTTGCCTGGTATGTGAAGGCCTGGGCTCCGCCCCCAAGTCTGGGAGAGACCCAGGCCAGCCTGCGACTTAGGATTCTTGGAGTGTCTGCTTTACTTGGTATCTTAGGGTCTAACCATGAAAGGCTGTTTGTAGGCTGGTCTCTACCGTGACTCTATCCAGATTGAGAAGTCTCTTGAGTCTTAGCCAAGAGGTCTTATCAAGTAGACCATGAGATACTAGTGCGGATAGGAGTCTGCGTACCTGGGTGATCATTCCCTTAACCGAAAGGGGCAAGTTAGTTGGAAAATGGAAAGCAATATTGTCTGAAAGGTTAAAAGATAGCTTATCCAAGAGAAGGTTAAGTGTTTTCAAGATACTTGCTTGAAACCCCGTTGTTGCTTAGAACCCTATGCTGTGAAATCTAGAAAAACCTAAATTGTTGGGTAATGAATAAGAGAAGAACCTCCAGCTCCAACGCTTGTTCAATTCTCCACAGTCCTTGAAATCTCTGTAAGTGCTGCCTTAATGGAGGTCCTCCTTTCTGAGTACCAGTTCCTTACGATGCACATGGAGTTTGGATATGGTACTGTCTGCCACTCTGCTGGTTCATTTTATGTCAACTTGGCAAGTTAGAGTCACCTTGAGAAGAGGGAGCCTCAGTTGAAAAATTCCTCCTTAAGATCTGGCACTAGGCAGTCCTCTTGGGAATTTTCTTAATTAATGATTGATGTGTCCATTGTGGGTGATGCCATTCCTGAGCTGGTGGTCCTGGTTCTATAAGAAAGCGAGTTGGGCAAACCATGAAGAAGGAGTAAGCTGCTCTCCTCCATGGCCTCTAGGCCCTGCTCCACAGGAGTCCTGCCCACTGTCATTGATGATGAACTGTGATTTGGAAAGTAAACTAAAACCCCTTTCTCTTTCCAGCTTGCTTTTTGTCATGCGTTTCATCAGCAATAGTGACCCTGACCGAGACAGCTGTTGATGTTTCTTTTAGCGTATATGTCTCAATACCATTCTGTGATCTCCCCCCACTAGAAAATAGACATTTTTTCAGATTTTTAGAAAATCTGTGTTTTTTTTTCTGTTACTAGTTGTGGAGTAAATATTATTTCAATCTATTTTAATCATTCTGTATTTTCTTCTGGGATTAGTCTGGTTTAAAACTCTTAGGGACATACTTAACAATTTTCTATTTTACTTTACAAGTTGTGGTTTTGAATCAGCATGACATTATCTTTGAGTGTTTAATGCATTGAAAAGGTGAAGGATTATCAGTTGGCTTTGAGAAGTAATGCAGTAGAAAGTAGATTTAAAAAGTAGCATAGGGTGTTATAAATAAGAGGTCATTCAGCTCAAGCTCTTAAAAGGAATATCCTTGTTTATTCATTAAGATTAATATTAATTTCCTTCATCTGGAAAGGGCTTCACTTCTTGACAGACCCTTACCTTTTACTTTTTTCTTCCCTTTTTGTTCCTTTGTAAAACTAAATGTGACTGTCTGGTTTGGTTGACAAACTCAAGTTGGCACAGTAATCTAGCGTCTGTAGTATTCAACGTCTAGCATACATCAAACAGCAGAGCATCTGTAAGTGGTTGAACCCAGGTGATGGCTCTGGACTGGGTGTGTCTCGGTTGGCCTGCGCCAGAGTCTTCTAGTCTGTCCTACTCATTAACATGGGATTACTACTTCCTCCTGTTTACTCTCAGCAGTGCTCTTGTTTAACTGATGCTGTGAGACCTCCTTTTAACAGCAGTGTTTATTGTCACAGTATTTCTAAAGTCATTTGGTGGGACCCTTTTATGAACTGATAGAAACTATATTTATGGATAGTTGCTCTCGTGAGGTGCAAAGGGAAGTGACGATAAAAAGAGAAGGGAGAAGAAAGACTCAGGAGATTAGACAATGAGCTACTGTATAATTTTGATTAAAGGTGTAATCTTGTCAGGGGTCATGGTGAGTTGTTGGCATTTTTGCCGGCTAGCCTTTTTGCTGTAACATCTGCTTCAAAAATTGGAGGTTTAAAACCAAACTCAATGTCCAGTTCTAGTTTTATGTAAGCTAATACGTATGTATACGTAGTCATTATTTAGGAATTGTATATGTTTAACCAAATTACCTGTGATCTCTCTCTCCATTGCTGTGAAGAGTTCACAAAACTTGTCTAGTGAAATGGAGTCCATTTAAATGGACTCGTAATTATGTAACTCTCCTTTCCCAGGTCATGTAATGTTTGCAGAAATAAAGATGGAGAATGGCAAATCAAAAGGCTGTGGGACAGTCAGGTTTGAATCCGCAGAGTCAGCTGAAAAGGCCTGCAGAATCATGAACGGCATCAAGATCAGCGGCAGGGAAATCGACGTGCGCTTGGACCGGAATGCGTAATCTCAAGCATGGTTGGACACTCCCTCATCTGTTTGTTGACTCTCCTAGTACAAGTCATTTTTTAGTAATGTTGTATGCTTACAGATGCTGTAAAAATGAACTTTTAAAACTCCCACCAGCTTTTAACAGTATAATGTTGAAAAATATACTGTGATTTTCGTTCTCTCAAGTTTGAGTTTCTAAAGACAGCACATCTGGTCATTCAGTTTCAGTGGATGGACATACCATTTTTAATGAAATACGCCATTTTCTTATCTTCAGTAGTAGAGTTTGTCTGTTCTAGTTTCCCCAACCTTACTGTAAGTTAACAGATACTTTTTTTTTTCTTTTAAAATCTCTGCTTTGTATGTAATTGTTAAAGGAAAGAAAGGGCTCAGACAAATTAGGATGTGATTTTGGTTTGGTTTAAATTACTTTTCTCTGCTTATAAAGAATAGTAATTAAGTGTTACACTCTAAAGTTGAAGATGTTTTTTTATTTGACCTAAATGAAGACATGAATTTTTCTTCTTTTTGCCCCTCTACCATTCCATCTTTTCCACATAACACTATTAAAAATATCAAACTCCACAACCCCTTATTCTGTTATTTCCAATAATTCCAAGTTCATATAGAACTGATAAAGTTGCAAGTCCTAAGTATAACACTAGGCAGACCACCCCCAACTTTCGGTCTAGTTTCCAGCCATTAAAATGAACTGCGAAGAACAGAAAAAAAATTGAAATGTTGAGAGAGATTGTTATATATGTGAGTCCCTTGCTATTTACTTCTATAGGAGCAGATGCATTTGTAAATGCAGTCTTAATAAACCAGGGAAGACCTAGGCATAGCATATCAAACACATTGGATCCCACGATGTTAGATATAGCCATGTCTCCTTTACCTGCAGAAGAATAGCATGTTGTTAAAATGTGCACATCAAGACTATATTTTATTAATAATCTTCATAAGAAAAACACTGGATACTTTTTGTTGTTTAGTTTTAGAAAACTGTTATTGTTAGAGCAAGAGTCCTACTGAATTTGTATTTCCTTGGGTTAGTATTTTAAAGTCTTAACATTTATTTAATAATTGTTTTTATTTATTAAACCATTTTTAATAAGGTATGCAGCTTACTTGTTGCTTTTTATTCTCATTTGACAGTGATTACCATCTAATGCACATTTCAGGTAAATGGTCTGGGGGGATTAGGTTGGTGGAATTAACCTGCTATTAAAAACTAAATGCTTTCCCTTGAGTCACTTCTTTTTTCTTTAAAGTATGTTGCCGAGGAAGTATTACTTCATTCACCTTGACTTGCTTTATGGTAAAAGACCTCCACTCTTACCTTTTCTTGCAACTAACACACTTGCGACTGTATCTGGTATGCTTGTCCCTGCTGCCAACAAAGTAAGGCCCATCACTGTGTCTGGGATTCCTAGCGTTTCCCCTGTAACAAGCAGAGACTACAGGTTACAGACCTCAAATCTTGGATGAACCATTTTCTGAAGGCAGCTTGAATACTTCTCTAGTCAGGAAAAATAAATCAGGTATGTTTAGGTATTTGAGCCAATGTATGCTTATGTGGTTTTTAGATGACAAAGTATTTGAAACAGGTTGATAGTTGGGGTAACCAGGTTAGCACATCTTCTTAAATGTCAGATATCTGAAGATATCGAGCAGCCAAAGTTCTAGCAGGAGAAGCCTCTCGTATTTGGCATCCAGAGGAAGCTGTGGGTGTCACTGTTGCCACTTTTGGGCTGTTGAATTTTCTCTTTTCTAGAAGTTACTTAGAGTAATTAAGAATTAAGCACCTTACAGCTATTGAATAATATGTTGAATTGTGAAATTCTACTTGGTTTACTTTTTTTTCCTGTTTTTTTTTTGTTTGTTTGTTTTTAAGGGAAGTACATAGATATCTGAGGTAGACAGGACCTTATCTTTCCTGCCTGAGTCTGATATATGGCATTTATTTCTTAATATTTGTGTCAAATTAATTGCAGAAATGGGTTCATTCTGAGGAATAAAACCAGAAGGCCTTAAAAAGGGTGGTGGGGACATGAATCTGCTTTCTTACTGTTGTACTGAAAACCATAGTTCAGAGTGAGGTCAGAGCTGTTTGTCATCATAGGGACCCATCTGACATCTTGTAATTGTCCTTCGCTTCCAGTTTGCCTAATGTCAAATATGTTCTGATTGGGAAAAATTGGATGCGGCAAATATGCAAGCTATGTGCACATTTTTACCTTCTTCATGAAAAAGGTAACAAACATGTTTGTTTGTTACAATAAAGTTAGTTATCTGGAAGAAGTCAGGCCAGCCAGTTTGGAAAAAGTGCCAGATAGTAATTATTTCAACTTTATGGTGTTTGAATTTCTGTTGTAATTCTTTAGTCCCAGCAGTGTAAAGACAGCAGTGTATACATGTTAGTAGATGTCTGGGCCCAGCTGTGGTCAGTGAAGCTTCCCCGATGCAATCAGGTTTGATATAATTTAGGCATGGAGGAAAGATTATTTATTTCTAATGGGCATATTACGACTAAGTGGTAAAAGGTACTCTGGAAGATGCTAGAAACCTAGAAACAAAACTTTGATTCTCATTTAGTCATCTGCATTGTATGTGTGTTACATATTTAAAGCAAAAGAAAACACCATCTAGTTGAACAGAAAGTCCCTACTGCATACCCCAAGCCCCAGTCAGGGGTTCTTCCTCTACTTTCTGCTGTAGATTAGAGTTCACTTTTATGAAGACGTCTCATGAACCCTCTGTAATTATAAACATATCCTACGAATTAGACCCCAGGCTGTGTCAAAGCATACATAGAAAACGCTTTTGACATGTAACTCACAGAAACACAAATGAGCTTGTTGGTTGTGATATTAAAGTTTTCATATTTTGTAAATAGTTTTTAGTCTTGCTGGAAAAAATGTATGTTCCCAAGACTACTTTAAATGAATATTTCCAATTTGTTCTTACATGAAATAATTTTCTTGTGCTATTATACTTAAATTCCATACCTGTTACTGTGACCATCCAGACTAGAATGTATGTGAATGCAGATATCCATAGTGCAGACATGAAAAAGGTTATCACAAAGTAATTTTTCCAAAATTTTCTCCTGCAGTCTGGTGTTGTCAGAGCAAGTAATGTAATAATAGGAAGTGCAAGAACCCAGAAAATCCTCCTTAGATCTGCTTCTGGCATGCTGAAAACGCTAGGTGGATCTGTGGGGGGAAATTGAACAGTTTGAGTTTTGTGAAATGTACAGTTATATTAGAAAGGCCCATTTAGAAGGCTGTTTTGAAATAAGTTACTGTATGCATTTTTTTTTTCTTTTTCTTTTTGAGACAGGGTTTCTCTGTGTAGCCCTGGCTGTCCTGGAACTCACTCTGTAGACCAGGCTGGCCTCGAACTCAGAAATCCCTGCCTCTGCCTCCCAGGTGCTGGGATTACAGGCGTGCACCACCACTGCCCAGAGACTGTATGCATTTTTTAAAGACTGTCTAGAACAGTAGTCTCCACCTGTGGAGACCTGTGGGTCTCGACCGCTTTGGTGTGGAACAACCATTTTGCAAATGTGACCTAAGGCCCATGAGAAATCACAGATACTTACATTACAGTTTATAATAGCAAAATTACAGTTATATGAAGTGTCAATGAAAATAATTTTATCGTTAGAAGTTACCACAATCTGAGGAAATATATCAAACGGTTTCAGTGTTAGGAAGAGAGAAGCACTCTCTCTTCCTAGAAGATTTGAATGTTCATTACTATAACTGCTGGTCAGAATAACTAAAACTAGGCAGACAGTCTAAGCTGTGATACTCAACATCCCATCAAATATGCTGACTATGCTGGTGACAGTTCACAGAGTAGGAAGTAGGACTTGCTGGCTTCACTGCACTGTGGGATCTTAGGGACTCAAAGCTTTTGGGATTAGCTTGCTCTCTCCCCAGCTATTTCACTCCCTGTCCCTTTCCCAAAGTTGATGATGCTGGTGCTTTGTTGTATACTGATGTGTGCTTAGCGAATGTTCCATCTAATTCTCACTGTGCCTAATCGTTACTAAATTCAGGCTTCACAGTTGCTAGAAGGCTTCTAGAGACGGTCAGGCCTAGCATCCTTCGGGTGGCCCCAGGGCGTGTGCTCTAGTATGGGGAGGAGAATGGATAAAAATCTGACTAGGCTGTACACTGATGAATATGTTAAGTATGTGAAGGTTGGATCAAATCACAAATATTATAACTCATAAAAGCTTACCAAGACTCAGACAATGCACCATTAATTTAGACAGATTTTTAACATGAACATTTTGACTAGTTCTTTGGAGTTTTTGTTTTCTTAGTGAACATCCAAGCTCTGACTTTGTCTCTGCTCCCTCTCTGGCTTGGCATGGTCCTGCTGCCACCATAGTTTGATGCTTCTTCTACTGTGTCTCATAATTCATCCCCACTGCCTTTTCTGGTTTGTTCATGTCGTGCGTCATCTTAGTTATGTCTTCTGTGAACATTGGGTGAGAGTAAAGAACCTAGAGTGCAGCTCTGACTTCTCTCCAGTGCTGCCTGCTCCTTAGCTCTCTGCACTTTCTTCTGTCAGCCTGCTCCTCTGCTGCTTTACTCGAGTTGTTGGGTCTGCAAACATGCAAGCAGGCCTTTGCTAGTGTTCCCAGGCCTCAGTCCAGAGTACGCTTATACCTCTGCATCATATATACAATAAAAGTGTCAGTTGTTGCTTCCTGACTACACTATCAGACAATTGAGTCTTTCCTACCCCACGGGGCCCAATTCTGATGTCCTTTCTCCATGTGCATCTCCCATCTGAGCGCCATCAAAGTGTATTCAGTCTGCCTGCTGTATGAACCATGGTATTAGCACTTTGTTTATGGTATTTACACTTTGAAATTGTATCTACTTTCAGTCTGGGTCTGGGAAATGGCTCAGTGGGTAAAGTGCTTTGTGCATAGGCACGGGAGTCTGAGATCAGATCCCCAACACCCATATAAAAAAGCATGGCAGCCCATGTGTATAATCCCAGTGCTCTGGAAGGCAGAGACAGACAGATCCCTAGAGCCCACTGACCAGCTAGCCTAATCAGTGAGCGTTCACTGAATGATTCTAGTCTCAAAAAATGATGTGAAGTCTCAAAGAATTGAGGAATAGCATTCAGGACTGACTTCTGGCCTCCATGTCTATGTGTACAACCCTTCCCCTACACTTTTTAGCTGATTTACAAAAAAAAAAAAAAAATATTTATTGGGAGCTCCTTAAAGTAGGCTAGGACTTACTTGCAGTTCATTATCTCTGACTCCACAGTGTATTGTGTAACCATGTACTAATTACTAACTCGAAATAAGAACTCCGGTTTTTTCAGTGTTAGTTGCAAGAGTGGACAAGGTGTAGTTGTTACCTTCAGAAACCTGACTAAGGCCATGTAAACTTAGAGAAAGTTGGGAGTAACCAGAATCTTCCTGAAATATTCCACTGTCTGCCCTAGATTGGCGACGAATGAAGAGCTGGCTCTCATCTTCCCATCCCAGCAGTGTCTGTTGTTCATTTCTCTCCTCCATAGCTTTGGCAAGGCAGGGACAACAGGGACTGCATGTTTTCATGACATATTGGCTGATCGTAGTATCAAAACACAGCAGCAGAACATATAGCCCATATATCAGCAGCAGCGCTGTTCCTTCATACCTAGACATGGAAGAAATTGGCATGTCGTTATCTAGAGTAATTTCTAAACATTATTTTTCTAACAAAAGTAACAGTAGAATTCACAGAACCATTCCTAAATACTTTTGTTCACCCAGTTTTGGTTATAGTATTGTTCCAAACTCATTGATAAAAACTTGCCTCTTTAAAAAGTTATATAAAATTCATTGTCTGACTTTATAGATTCCTTTCAAGTAATAGGCACAAAAATGCCTTGAAAGTAGTTGGAGAGTTTAAAATAATTAGTGGATATTTTTGAATTCATTTATTTAACATAGTACATTAATTAGAAAATAATATACTGTCATTTAGATTTTTCTGGTCCAGAAACTTTGTGTGAAATACTTCGACTACGTTAGATCTTGACTGGGATTTTGCAGTTTGCCCTACAGAGATTAGAAGAAAGTTGGAGGTGGTAGTGGCGCTATTGTTGGCATTTGAGTCTCATTGTAAAGCCCAGATTGGCCTTGAATACTGCACCCTTCATTGGCCTCAAGCGCTCATTCAGAATCCTCCCACCTCTTCTACTTGAGTTTTGGGGGTTTTAGATATGTCCTACTATGCTTGGCCCCTTTTTGATGGTTTGTTTGTAGTTTAATTTGGTTTATATTCATAAGAAAAAAATAGTCTCAAAAATGGAATTTTGGCATATAGCACCAAGAATTGTTTATGCTTTTGTTTCCCAGTTTACTGTATATTAGCTAATTTTTATCACATTAATGTTATTTTATTTCATAGCAGAGAATCACTTCTCTGCTGCAACTTAAAAAAAAAAAGAGAGAGAGAAAGAAAAAGATAGTTCCTGATTTCCTTGGTTCCTTTCACTTACAAGTTACAGTTGAATTTCAGGGTTTTTGTCATACTAGCAACCTGACTTTTATCGTGTTTTCTTCCTGTTTGGGTTCTGTGGATACATCCACATGTGGTGGCCATGTTTCTTATTTATTTTATGGTATCCAGCATAGGACACCTAGGACAATTGTTCTCACAACCCTTTGGGGCTTGAGTGGCCCTATGACAGGGGTTGCCTAAGACCATCTGCATATCAGATATTTACACAGTGATCATAACAGCAGCAAAGAGACAGTTATGAAGTAGCAACAAAAATAATTTATCATTTATAATAATAACTGTGTTAAGGGGTCGCAGCAGGAGGATGGTTGAGAAGCACTGGCAGAACCACCGCATGTGCCTGTTTGGCAAGTTTGTCTTTCCACCAAATTAGCTGTCTTCCCCTCCATCCCCCTTGGGCCTGTTACGGACAGAGATTAGGGAAAAGCAGCAAGCTTTTTTGATGGTGACACATAATCATTCTGGGTTGTTAAAGAAGGCTGCAGTTCCTTCTGTTCTGGGAGGATGGGAGAAACTGCAGGAGTGCAGGGGCTTCTGCTGTTCTCCAAGCTTTTATTACTGTGACCCTTTCTAACCAAGACCAGGTAGGCAACAGCCTAATAGAAGAGTGACCACAGTTGCAGCTTTAAGTGGCAACAGCAGCTGGGAAAATTGTGAACATGGAGACCTTGGAAAAGGAAGAGTGGCTGTCCCAAGTGACTAGGAGAGATGCTAAGAAGCAAAGGGACTGTAGAGAAAAGCAGCCAGCAGCCATTGTGAAGGAAGCTGCTGAAGGAAGGGAAGGTTCTGAGAAACTACTCAGCTATCGGACTTCAAAACCTCAGTAATTATGTTTTATGTAAGAGTGACAGTTAAAGCTTACCAGTAAATTCGGTTGTCAAATATTATGCCAAAAACTGCTCCTACACTAACTGCATACACAGTGCAATCTCGGAACAGGGGCCAGCAGGAGAGTGTTGAAACCTGTAAAATGGTGGTTTGATTTACTGCATGCATTACAGTGTAAGTCATTCAAGAACAGTGTATACTATAATACTGAAATTACATATATTTGTGGTAAAATGTTAAGTTTACATATTATGTAGAGAAAAACAATTTAAAGAAAAATTGTTTATAAACCTGTACTGACTTTTATAAATTTGATTAAGAGATACTTGTAGATTAAGTCAATTGAGTAAATGTTTTTCTAGTGGTTATTAAATTTGACTGAATGCATTTCCAGTGTCATATTGTTCATCCCTGGCAGGTTTAGAATTTGTCAAGAAAATACATCTTATTGAATAGTTTTCTTACCATGTTGGATAGGAGTCCACAGGCAGCACAGATGCCAAGGAGATTATAAATTGCAGATCCTAGTATGGTGCTGATGCCTATATCTCCCTTTGTGATAAATACACCTGGGAGCAAGATAGTAGTAGCTAAGTTAAAGCTGACTTGAAACTAAAACCCACACCAAATAAGCAGCAAGTCAAAGGAACAATATTTACCCAAGAAGGCGGTAACTAGTTCAGGGGCGGAGCTACCTGCTGCCATGAAAGTTGCACCTGCGACATCCTGTGACAGTCCAAGGGCTAAAGATAAAGGAAGTGATCACTACAGCTGGCAGTGGCAAGGGGTATACAGTAGAGCTATGTAAAAGACTCAACAATTACACTGCATTACACCCATACTGACTGAAGCTTCGAATTAAACATTTGGGTTAGAAACAGGAGTCCTGTATGCATCTTGATTTCCTATGAATGTATTACTTAACATTTCTACAGAAAGGAGGGCTGGTGAGGTGGCTCAGCTGGTGAATACTTAATGTACAACAGGCAACATGAGTTCAATTCCCAGAACCCATAAAAAGACATGGAAAGAGATACCTGACTCCACAGACTTGTCATTTGGCTCCCGCAGGCACACCATGACATGAGTATGCTACTGTACACACGTACACACATGTCATAGTTAGGGTTTCTATAGCTGCAACGAAACACCATGACTAATGGGGAGAAAAGGGCTTATTTAGCTTTCACTTCCACATTGCTGTCCATCATTGAAGGAAGTCAGGACAGGAATGGAAGCTGGAGGCCGGAACTGAGGCAGAGGCCATGGAGGGCGCTGCTGCTGATCGGCTGCTTTCTTCTAGAACCCAGGCCTGCCAGCCCAAGGATGGCACCGCCCACCATTACTTCAGCCTTCCCTCATTGATCACTAATTGAGAATGCCTCGCAGCTGGTCCTCACCGAGGTGCTTCCTCAACAGGCTCCTTTTGCTTTGATGACGATTGCTTGTGACTTGTTGGCATAAAACCAGCTAGTACACAAGATAGTCAACATTTTTTTTTTTTATTTTTAGACCCCCCCCCGCCCCCCAGACTTCGATAGTCAACATTTAAAGGCCACTGAGATGGGTCAGTGGGTAAGGGAACTTGCTACTAAGGCTGATGGCTTGAGTTCTGTTCCCAGAGCCCACGTAGCAGGAGATAACAACCCTTCAATCTCAACACATGCATTGTGTCATGCCTCAACTCCCAAAGAAGTAGATAAATATACAATACAAAGGAGAGGAGACCAAGTTGGGGCTGCCGACCCGTTCAGAGAAGTAGCTTCCAGCTGTACATGAGCTGCAGAAACAACTTTGACAAATTATAGTAATTCAGGATTCCTAACCCGACTCTGAAGAAGAAAGGGTTTAGTGGTACTTAAGATCTACAATGAAGCTGGGTTGCGTTCTTTTACAGATTTACAACACCAACATTATCTAATGGAAAAGAAGAGGAAACCAGTAAACAAAAAGCCCAGTAAAGCTAGCATTATACACAAAAAAGTAAGTCCTGTTCTGTTATTTGAGCTTGTGGGTATCATCCAGACTTAGCTCATACAAGTCCTTTCCCTTAAATGACATTAGGGAGAGTCTTATGTGGTTCCTCAGGGTTAGAGTGGAGAGCTGTACTACAAGAAGGAAAAGAGAAAGCCACGTTGAGGAGTCAACTCAGTCTTTTCAGAGATTTCCAAGTGTGCCAGTAAAGAGGTGTGTGTGTGTGTGTACGTGCTTATATATGTACACATGGAGGCCAGTGTCAGTGTCAGCTGTCTGCTCAGTTGGCAGTTAACTGAGGTTCCTTGGGATCCTCCTGCACCACCTCTGCAGGGTTGGGATTACAGTCATGCATCAGTGTACTGGTGTTTCATCTGGTCTGGGGATTGGAATTCATCCTAAAGCTTGGGCCCCAGCATACCATCACCCCGGCCACTAGAATTCAGGTTTCTAAGATTTGATGGAAGTCTTTTTTTTTTTTTAAATGCTAACTGCTTTTACTGTACTAAGGTTTTTGGTCCTCAAACTGGTGTGTTTGATTTTGTCTGTCATGGTTGGAAGTGTTTACTGGGGTTTGCTTGTACAGACTGGCTGTTTTTTCTTTTAGTGTGCATTGGTGTGAGGGTGCCAGATCCCCTGTGAGCTGCCATGTGGGCACTAGGAATTGAACCCAGGTCCTCTGGAAGAGCAGCCAGTGCTTTTAGCAGCAGCCATCTCTCCAGCACCTGACTAGTCTTGCTTACTCTGAAGTACACGTTTCTTCTCTGCTGAAACTTTGACTTTTGCCCTTATAAATTCCTTGTTGGGGGTGTAGCAGATTGAATTTTACAAAACTTACTACAATATTTGTATTCCACATCCTTCCCAATAACGCTTCTGTCTCTCTTTAAAAGGGGACTGAGCATATGGCTCTAGGTAGAGCACCTGGCTAGCATGCGTGAACACAGATGAGCCTTTGTGACTGACTGCTTTGACAAATTGAGGTCCATGACAGTGTGGTAATATTTCCCAGGTCAGGACATTAAAGCAAATGTCTCCCCCTCCTGGGATATTTGCTTTAGTGCCCTAGACACCACACATGTCCTGCTATCTTAAACCTCCATCTGGGACAGACTTCATGAGCCCCTTTGAAAGACATACCTCCAGCATCCATCCTTTCGCATCCTCTTGAGTCTTCCAAGCTTAGGTTCCCAGCATGGGGGAGAGCAGGCCGTAAATGATTCCGGATCCATCCCTTCACTATAACTGCAGTGGGACCCTAATCAGCTACCTGTGCTCTGTGAAGCCCCCGGACTGAGGGACAGTAAAAACAATGCTGCTTTATTGCAAGCTACGAGTTTTGGAGGAATTTGTTAAATGGCTGTAATCTGATTTTCACTACTGAATACCAACACAATGCCAAATGCTTCTGTGTCAGGATATGGCAGTAAAAGACAAAAGCTGCGTCTCTCACCTTACAGTGTAGTGGATGGACATACAAAATATGGGGGTTTTAGAAGCAGCAGGAAGTGAAAGTAGAGAAGATCTGAAATGTCATAGGATAAGAAATAACTGGAGGGGAGGCTTCAAAATCAGGGTGCTACTATGTAGTTAAGAGTATAGTAGGCGGGTTAAGTGGCTACAGACAATGAAGAGCCCCAAGAGAGAACAAGAGTTGGCAAGACCGAGGTACATCATGTATGGCCTTGTGGACCCTAAAGACTAGGGAGTATTCTTCTGACGCACCTTTTCAGTTGGTGGAAAGGCCCAGCTACTCTCTCTATGCTTTGGGGGCCATTTTCGTGTAAGGCAGCTCTACTATGAGGTCATCTGCCACGTGATGATAATTGTGAACAGGGCTCAGAAGAGTGGGAGTGAGAGGTTCAACCCAGGCTCTCATCTATTCCTGCATGCCTTGACTGTATCACTTAAATATTTGACTTCAGAAATCAGTGAAGGGAGAACAACATAATGGCTTGTGGGCTTTAGTTTAATGGTGTTGCTTTTAGAACATACATAAATCATGCATACTCATCCCTGTCCCCACAGGTTCCATTGCTTCAGAATCAACCACCTGCACATCAAAATATTCAAAGAGAAATTACCTTCATTCTGAATATGACTAGACTCTTCTTTTTCCTTGAGCAGTTAATACAGTGTAAGCTATTCGTGCACGGTGGGCACTGTATTCTAGATCACTCCGAAATGGTTTGAACTACCCAGTAGAGTGGTGAACACTGCACACACAATAGATGATTTTATGTGCCTGACCCGAGTGTCCTCTGATTTTGGCATTCTCAGTACCTCAGGAGGACCGAGCAATGCGTATTTGGCTTAATGTATAGACTGTAGCCAATATGTACATAGATGGATGCATACACACATATGTACATATATTACTAACTTGCCATGGATTTTAAAATTGGAAAAAAAAAGGCAAAGAGGACTGCTGTCTAATTTAACTTCATTTTAGGAACAAAGGCATTATCTTACACTGTGGCATTCTGACATGGTGGCCCCAGTGAAGTCTGTGAAACAAAATTTTACAGACTGAGGCGAGAAATGTCTCCTGGGAATTCGTGGAACACCCTGTACAGTAGCAGACAATCTCACTTGGCAATTTACTGTACTTCAGAAACTCTCCAACTTCCTAGCAGCGGGGACCAAGATTAACCAAGCTACTTAAGATGGGCCCTAGTTCTCAGGTAGCAGTTTGCCCTGGACTTCCTCCCTTTCTCTCTTCATGGGGATTCCTACAGCCTGGCCTTTGAAGTTGACTCACTGATCACCAAACTCCCTTTTAAGAATTGCAATGCTGTGCCTCATAGTCATTTACATAATTACAACCTTCCAACCACACGCAGATTTATAAGGCTATGCGTAAGTGAATCAGGATGGCTCTGGCACTCTGGTACTGAAAGCATTAAGTCAGGAAGTTTTTCTTTACAAGGTAGAAGGCTAAATGTTAGATAAGGATTTCTCACAAGAACTTGTTAAGACCCAGGGTGTATAAGAAACTTCAAACTCTTTGAAGGTTTACTGTAAACTAATAGTGACTGTATTCTAATTAGGAAGTTTGATGACATCTGTAAATTGATCCTCTGTATCTGTTACATGAGAAACATTGTACCTGGTTGATTTTGCATTTCCTTGTACCAAATTGTGCCTGCCTCACTGGCTACATCTTTTGAAATGGTAATACCAACTCTTCCTGTATAAAAATCCTTGCTTTAGAGCTAAATACATTCAGATTCAAACCTCCTCTGTGTGTGTGTGTGTGGTTTTTTTCTGTCATCTCAGCCGGACCTGAGCCTTCTTGGACCAAAGAATCCTGGTTATCTCCCATGGCAGAGTGTAGACTGTGACAGCATTCATTCAGCTTACTTTCATATTTCTAATGTTAACTCCTTTTTTTTAAAGATGTTTTAGAATTTACATTTTACAAAGAATTAGTTTTGCTACTACATATGAGGCAGTGGCTTTTAATACTTGGCAAGCCCAGGCAGACTAATCAGGACCTGGGAGGAAAGAAACAAAGTGGAGACTCCTGGGTTGTAAAGACTGTAAATGGAGGGATTAGGCAGACCTTGAGGGCAATAGTGGATGGTGCAGTGCTGGGGTTTGAACCCAGGGTTCTGAGCTTGCCGAGGCAAGCACCCTACTCACCCAGTCAGATCCTGGGCCCCTTCCTGCGTTTTTAAGTAGGAGAAAATTACTTACGGGGAGACAAGAATCTTTGACCTTTTCTAATACATTTCCAGGAACTTAAAAGTTAGTGTTAGAAATTCTTAGGCTGCGCCTTCCTAAGCCAGTGTGGAAAGACAACGGAAAGCAGTCATCTTTCCTTTCTGACAGTGATGGTGCACACTCAGCGTGCCCTGAGACTGACCGGTAAACCGACTGAAGTGCGGCCTGAAGACTGCTTCGTTGGACAAATTGTTTCCAGAGAGAAAAGATGGTGGATTGTGCTGGTTTAAGGTGGGGAAAGCAGTGGCCCTTTGGAATTCTTTTGGTCTCAGGAGGCATTCGTGCTGTTCCCTGGGCTTTAATTTTAGTTTTGAAAGGAAAGATTCTGTTAGATGGCTGAATAAAACTTCAAGGGTATTTTTTTTTCAAGTTCTTTTGTATGGCTGTAAGAATATTTCGTAAAATGGTTTACATCTCTGAACTTTACAGTAGATTGGCCTTGTCTTTCTTGACCTTTGGGTAACATTTTCCTGTGCTGTAGTTTATTATTAAAGATAAATTGTTCTGTTTTTCCATTATTGCAATTACTCCTTTTTTCCCCCTATTAATCTGAAAGAACAACCACATTCACTTCAAGATACAGGAGAGACGTCCAAGGTGTGATCTCTTCATAGGTTCAGGTGCCAACATAGTGTTTATATAACATACAGCATTGTGGCCATGAGATGATTTAAAATTCACCAGACTTTCTCCTAAATGTGTTCTTTTCTGTAATCTCCCATCAGAAAGTTAGTGGCTTTTTGGAAATACCTCTATACCAAGTAGTAGAACTAAGCTGAAACAGAGACCCAAATCCTGTCACTGGCAAATAATGTGAGACTTTAAAGAGGATGCTTAGAAAAGCCACCTCAGATCGTAAACTGGACGAACTCTGAGACATCTCTATAATGCTTTCAGAGGCCTGATCCTGCTGAAAAAGGATCTCCCCCAACCCACTAGGTGTGCCACTACAGTGGATTCACGTGTCCTCTGAACCCCAGGCTTCTGACCTGTTGCCCGAGGGCGGAGGTAGGATATCGTTCTGATGCCAAAGAAGTGATGCTTTCTGCCACTCACAGAGAAGGGATCAGTTCACAGGGCGATGATTTTCCTGTCACTCTCTGTCCCTGCACCTACATCTCGATAGTACCTAGAGTGCTTAGCTCCTACTATCGATGCAGATGCTCTCCAAGGGATTATACTTCAGGCCAGAGAAAAGAGCACTAGTGGGGGCTTCTGTCAGGCTTTCAGGAGGCTCTGCTCGCCCAGCAGAGAAGAGGCACTACTCTGTGTCTTTGTTCTTTGAGAATGCTTTTGCCTCTGTAAATTTCATGAGGCTTAAGGGTTCAGATAATCCCTTCAAACTGTAAGCTATCCAAATGTCAGACTCAGAATCACTAAGGCTCCTAACTTCACAAGTTAGAGTCAGCTCTACCTGGAATTAAAACTTACGTTTTTTTTTCAATCGTCTGTCACTGAAACACAGTGTAGAACATAGGCAAACATTAGTCCAGGGCAGAGGTTGTGAAAGTCATTTTTAAAAGAAAAAAAAGTAAATATTTAAGATACTTTTCTAAAACATGAAAAAATTCACTTAAAGTGTGTTATAGCTCAAATATCTTAACATGATGGAGAGATTAGATATTGGAATTGAATGGCTTATTGGGTTAGCATTTAAATGAAGGCTTCAGTAAGTTAGCTTACTGGAATTTGGCTGAAGCAAGTGACTATGTATTGTTGTTGTTGTTGCTGTTGTTTGACTTAGGCAAGTGGCTGTGTTATTGAGACAGGGTTTCTCTGTGTAGCTCTGGATGTCCTGAAACTCACTCTGTAGACCAGGCTGGCTTCGAACTCAGAGATCTGCCTCCTCCTGCCTCCCAGAGTGCTGCGATTAACAGTGCAAATGACTATTCTTAAAGAGTGTCTCTGTACTTTCTATGTCGCTATTTTAGAAATAGCTGAAATACCTGTGACATAGTAAGAGGATACTGCTTTTGTACTGTCTTCTGTTTCTACAGAGATGTGCATTTCATCTCTGTGGACAGGAGAGTGAATCTTACTTGGGGTGTGTGTTCATGTGTGTACTATAAACGTACATTTATATTAAGAGATCACTTTTTGAACAAAGATTACTAAATTGTAGTAGTACAATAGGGATGTTGATGCAAGAAAGAACCCAAAGGAACTCTAAAAAATAGTGTAAAGTTGCCCCATAGGTTATTAAGTAAAGGTTTTACATCTTGCCTTATGAGACTGTCTGATTTGGTTTTACCTATTCAAGCTGTCATAATGCACCATAGATTTGGTATTTGCTCCAAGCACATTTTTTATTGACTTATTTCCCTTCTGGACTTTGATTTTTCCTCGGTAAAGAAGTCTTAGTAGCCTTCTCAGTATATTCTGTCATAATGAATTTTCAGTGGCTGCTCCCCGTGTGCAATTTACTGGTATTTTTCTCACAATTTCTATGTACACACACAATTTCTGGTGTACATAGGACAGAGTTCTTTAACTAAACTGTAAGTATCTTTTTCACAGCTAACATACCTGAGGCATTTAGATGTCAAGCACTTGCCCAAGAGCTACCAGCTGGCCGCATTGGGAGTTGGACCTAGATGTGTCTGTCTTTAAGCTGAACACTTGCAACCATTCTAGCAATTGTGTCACCACAGCTTGTGGTCATTGGGTTCCCCACCCCCTCCAGCCTTCCCATATGTCATAGGCCTTTCATTGAGCACGTAAACATACAGGAGGAAAACACGTAAGAAGGAAAAGCCCCAAGCAAGTAAGACGTAGCAACGGGAATAAAACTAGCTGCATAATCAAACACGATAGTCGTTGGCATAGCTTCCTTTAGCTGGTCTTACTGAAGTGATCAGATACACAGGCACCATTCTTCTTGGCCCTTTACCTCTTCTCTGCCTCCTGCACCCACACCTCCTCTTCAGCATCCTCCTAGGCAGGATCTGATGAGGGCAACTGGCAGGGATGAGGAGAGTCACATCCTTCAGTTCCCTTGGCTCTCAGGTGACTGACCTTTCCCCTCCCTTTCCAGAGTCCACGTTCTACTTCTTGCCACAGAAACCAGGACTGTTCTCCAGTTACAATGGTGTGGACAACTATTCTCCCTGCATAATATGAATTAATATCACTTTAGACCTTTGTCTTTAGGGAATCTCCTATAACTCCTCTTGTACCCTAACCTTAATGGAGAACAAATGGGATTGGAATCTGAGTCAGAATGAGAAGGAGGGTGGGACTGACAGATCAGAGAGGTTGCTTTCCTGTCATGATTTCACACAGCTCAAATACTGGCAGACTGTCTCTAGCTGTCCAGGGGAGATAAATGCATGATTTTTCAGGATTGAAGGACACAGGGAGGCTGTGTGGCTTCTAGGACCCTAAGTAGAGCAGAGAAGAAGTGGGAATCCTTGCTGGAAGCCTCTGGTGGCTACAGCTATAGGAGAACTTGCCAGTACACCATAGTTAGAATGAGCAAGAACACTTGCTGACCTAGCTGGGGGTCCTGCCATGTTATCAGTAAGGGGTTCTCCTTTCTGCTGCTTCTGACTCTACCTTGCATGGAAACTAGTCTCGGGGCCCCTACCCTTTTCACCTTGCTGAAGACTGCTGCTAACCCCATAGGTTGCTGTTGAGTGGAGGAGAAAGCGCTATGGTGATGGGGCTATCCTGGGATAGTTCTTCCATCACCATCTTAGAGCTAGAACATATATGCCAACTGGAATTATACGTGATCATTGAATTCCATAGTACTGTACAGTAACTCCAAGTGCATGTTAGGCAAAATGCTAGGCCAAGAGGCTAGGCATCTCGGAAAATGTTTACAAAATTAATTTATAACCCTTGGTGGGTTTCTAAGAGTTGAAACCTATTTCAGTAAACAACTCTTGGTTTTCTAATATACTTCATGGTTACAGTGAATGTCTCAGACATGTTTTTATCAAAATTTTCAGTGCCCTTGGGTGGAAAATTGCTCACAAAATTGTTCAAATAGAACTGGACTTCTGAAACAACCATATGATGGTAAATAATCTCTAAAGTGGATGTGTAAAATTAGAGTACACAGCTTGGACTGTGGGATGCCAGAGAGAGTGAGGGTCTGCTTTGCACCAGCACTGTGCTCTCAGCTTCACTTTCCTCAAAGGAAAACCAATGGATTAGTCCCTGTTTTGTAAGGTTTTTATGTAGGTGAACACACACACACACACACACACACACACACACACACACACACACACACGTGTATGATGTGCTTGGGTTTCCAAGATTGCATCATGATGGGTATCTGTGAGTAAGGGACCACCCTAGTAGGATGCAGAACATTCGGGGGATGTCCTATGGACTCTATTATTACAGCTGATGAAATGGTGGAACTAATCAACTCTGTTTATCAAGGAGCATGGAGGAAAGGCATGGAGACTCCAGAAGTCAGAGCCCAAGGATGGAGACAAGCTGTGCTGATTGAGTCTTTGCTGGTGCTGTGGTTTGGGTATGCATATGGCAGACCTTGAAAGAGGGACGATGAGAGTTTGACATGTGGGTTATCTCTAGCTCATGTTGTTGACTGTCATCTTGATACTCAGAGAGCTGAGTCAGATCTTACAGCGGAGGAGGACTGGCATCACGTGGGCATCCATCCGCCACAGTCCTAATAGCTACCCTGTAAGGTTGACAACAGGGATTTTCTTGAGAAATGCATGTTTTGTTGATGATGCTTCAAAGAAATTTTACAAGTGGTATAGCAGAAGTCATGACAGAAGGAGGAAACCTCTTAATGAGAATATACGGAGGCCATGCCCTAATGTCCAATGCAGTGAGTCATATCTTCTGCAGGATGGAAGTTTATTTTGTTTTTAATCTTTTACTTCTTACAGGCAACCTCTGTAAACAGAACTCTTGCTGGGTTTATTCTACCAGCTCAGCTGAGTCACTGAAGCTTACAGTTTTTAGTGAGGTATGAGTAATATTTTACATTTTCAGTTTTTCACGTTCTAAGTAAATGCAGTCCTGACATGAGAATGAAAAGATTATTAAACTTGGGATTATGGAAACACACACATACACACACATACACACACACACACATATATACTTATGATTTGAGGACTGATCAAGTTTGAAAAATGATATATTCTATGAATATGAGTTTGGGGATAAGCATAGAAGCAAAGCTGGTGAGAAGGAAGAGCAGCTTTTGGGGGCGCTACTGAGATCTTTCTAGACAGAAGGTCAGGGATGGAAAGCTGAAGCAGACTTTCACCTGCAACACTGTGAATGGTCTCAATATAAACGGAGATGACAAACCATGGAAACTTCTATCAATGGTAATATCTGTACATACTTTTATTTATTTATTTATTTATTTATAGATTTGGTTTTTTCGAGACAGGGTTTCTCTGTATAGCCCTGGCTGTCCTGGAACTCACTCTGTAGACCAGGCTGGCCTCAAACTCAGAAATCCACCTGCCTCTGCCTCCCAAGTGCTGGGATTACAGGCGTGTGCCACCATCATCTGGCCTGTACATACTTTTAAAGTCTTGAGAAAGTTAGTAAGAAAAATGAGTCAATTTACCACCCCCTCAACCAAATGCAGGCAAGAATCACAAAAGTAAATAAGTAAGGTTATGATTTTCAGTAAATGCATAGAATAGCCACTTTACACATGGGAGGAATAGGAATTTTATAGCATGAGGTTTTAGTTGAACATAACAAAGATATTAAAGGTGATATTTATTTCCAGGAATGGACACTGCCAATGCCAAGGTGTATTCACATACCCTTGGTAGAATATCTGATGGTATCTATCGTAAGTCTTACATGTGCATATCCCTGTCCTTTAGTCAAAAAGTAATCAGAGAAGTGTGCAGAGAATTTATATTGTATGGACACAATACTATTTACAGCAGTTCTGTGAGATTAATAGCTTAAAATGATAATTTTTATTGGACACTATAATAAGTCCAGTATTAGGTTCTCAAATTACTCATAGAATCATGAGCTCCTATGTTATGATTAGAAATCATGGTTTTTTAAGAGGCGTTTTTAATATGGGAAAATTAAAGACCCTTAGGTGAGTGGCTGAATGGGCGGGTAGATGATGGTACTACTCGAAAGGCTGACAGTAAAGACTCTGGCAAAGCAGTATGTCTAGGGGTCTTTGGGGATCCCCAAGACATGTAAACTTAGGTGGGTTTACTTTTGTTATTGCATTTCATTAAGCAAAAATAATGTACCAACATCAGCTAACACTGGAATAGCAATATATTATCAGCATAATATATAATAGTGGAATAAAGTACATTTGCTTCTATTTAAGTATTATAATTATGATAAACATTATTGAGCACATAGTCGTCTTATTCCTCTGCTGTTCCAGGTGCTGTAGTTCATAAGCGTGCCGTGGCCAGACATGAAAGGAGGGAGATAGCCTGCCCGCATTCCGGCAAGGGCGGAGGGTAGGAGGATGGGAAAAAAGAGTTTACACTCAATACATGTCTGTGTGTATGTGTGCATGTGTGCATGTGTGTGCATGTTTGTGTGTGCATGCATGGGGGGGCATGTGTGTGAATGTGTGTGTGTTTATGTGTACATATGTGTGCATGTGTGTGGGGGGGATGGAATTAAGTGTGCTGCTGTTCTGTTCTCTGTAGTCTCGCAGGACACAGCCCTTACCTTTGATTTTGCTGTGAAATGAAGATACTCAGCAGTTTAATCGGCTTTGAGAGAGGCTGCAGACTTTGGCAGCTCTGTGTAGACGGAGAGCTACCATTTTTCCTTGTTAGGAACCAGTGCATCCATAAAGGCCTACAGTGAAATCTACAGTGCATCAGCCTTTGAGTATCTGAGCTTATTTTCAGAAACTACTAGCACTTAGCACCTAAGGTTATTATTATCTGATAGCTGAGGTCCCTTTACATGGAGTTTAGAATTTAGTTATTTATTTATTGGTTCATGAATTTCAGTTCTCTTAACTGCAGGATGCCAGTCAAGGAGCAGAGAGAAAGGAGGTGGTTGGCCACATCTGCTTATCACCTGCTTTCAGAGCCCAAGTGGAAAGGGTTTGAGATAGAAAACAGTGAGGACCAGGCATCCAGTGTGTCAGGGGCACATCACGAACACTGGTGCAAAATCTCAGGGCTGTTCCCTCACAGCCACTGAGGCGACCGAACAAAAGGAAGCTTCTGGACGCAAGCAGTGTATAATAATAACCAGAAGACATACCTCTGCCTGGATTCCCAGGACGAACCCCACAGGACCCCAGCACAGACACGGGTGCTCTGCCACTAGCTGAGATGGACAGATCTGTGTGACAGCTCTTCTGCAAGGTCACAGAAGGCCTTCCCAGTAACTTACAGTCACTGATGATTTCCAGGGAGGGCAAGAAGTACTTGTCACAGACGATGGAGACTGCCATGAACATGTAGAGGATAATGAGGAAGTAGATTACGATGCCTCCATCTGTGCTTTCCTGCTTAGTGAAGAACCCTTCGGGAAACTCCGACTCTGGAGAGACAGCACATTGCGTGCTGTTTCCTGCCGAGGAAAAGGAACAGATCACAAGATGTTGGAGTTACACATCTCAAGGCCACAAAGCCAAAACTCTGGGGTATTTAGGACGAATATGGAGACGTTGGTGGAAATATGATACAAAACCTTAGATGGTCTTTGAACGAGGTTATTCCATGAAATAAGCCAATAGAAGAGAATTGGAGGGAGGAATTATTACAGCGCCTCTATGTGTCTGCTTCTAAATGGGAAGAAGCCTCTGATAATTTCTCCAACAATAAGAGGTGCAGCCCTGTCCACCTCTTGGTCTCTGAACTACTTCAGAACATCCTTGAGAACTGCACTGGCTTCGAAGCAGAGCAGACACAGCCAGAGTCCGGGATGGGGAGGGGCACGGACAACCTCTCCATCTAGATGCGGGGACCTGTGGGCCCACTGCCACCTACCTGTGTCCCTTGGGAGGCGCGGGGGCAGGGAAACACCACGGGCAGGCAGGTAAGCAGACACCCAGACGATCCCCAGCAGCAGGACCCTCCTTGTCCAAGTTGGGCCCCATTTTGTCCGCATTTCCAGCGTGCTCTTTGCAGTGTGTGGTTCAGGAAGGGAGCAAGGGAGACTTATGCTGAATCATGTGAGGAGTCTCCTTCCTTCCCAGTGCCTGCGGGGGGAGGGGTTTCACAGCTTAGGAGGCCAACAAGGGAGACAGCCTAGCTTCTCTGATCAGGAGATCCAAGTCCGAGGGAGGTTGGAGGAGTTAGGGAGGGGCACAGATAAACCTGGACTATAGCTGTTTCTATGCCGGATTCTGAGGGCAGGCCCAGGTAGCCTGCAACTGTGCTCATGCCAGATCTCTTTAATATTGTTACACTGACACTGCCTTTGACTGCCTCTAGATTTGTGAGGACCTGGGTTTGCTTGATGCTGCCTCCCCTCCCCCCATACTTCCTCCCCATCCCGCCCGCCCGTCCCCTTCCCAACAACCCTTGTTCCCAGGAATTACTTGGGCAGGTGTGTATGTACTCTCTGCCTCCCACGGCACTGGTGGTAGTTTATTTGGATCGCTCATCTACAGTTAGAGCTGGAGACAGAAAGGTCAATTAGGTGGTGACTCTAACAGTTGAACGGGGAACCGAGGGCTGCATGAATGAAGGCGGCAGCTATGGGGATTGAGAGCCGCCCACAGCGCCATGAACTATTAAGGAGACAGAATGGATGCTGTTTGATCATAGATCAGCTGTGCTTTTTGCCAGAAGGAGCTGTATAAAATGCTAATTGGACAAGGCAGACAGCATTCGGATACATTGTAGCTTGCCAAGATCCCGAAAACCTGAAGCAGTGGAGCAACCTGTGGCAGATGGCACAGGGTCTGGGGAGACCACGGGGTTGAGTTCTAGCAATGTTCATTAGCTGTGTGACCTTAGGCAAAGTACTTAACTTCTCTGTTCCTCCCTTCCACTATTTATAAGGCAGGGAACACCTCTATTTTGGTTTGGTGTGTACTACGAGACAAATGTAACCTTTTGAGAACAGTCTCTTCCATGGGGCCATTGTTCTGTTACTCTGTCATATGTCTATCATTATTTATTTCTTGGATTGAGATTAAAAACTGCCATGGAGAAATTCTGTTTGCATAACTTTGCAACTGTTATGGGTCCTTTGCTTTGTACATAAAATTGTTGTGATGGGAATGAATTATATGCAAGTGTGCAATAATCAAATAATAAATTAACTGATAAACTTTTAAAAATTAAGATGCCAAGCCTTTGATGTAGAACCTTGTACATCTGGTGTAAAAGAGTGAGATGCATCCGCTGCTCATGAACTTGTGCCCTTTAAAAATCACCCCAGCCCACGGAGGCTTTGCTAGTTGCCTTCCTGGTGTAAACCTTTCTGATACTCAGCTCTCCCGATGCACGCTGTGGTGCTGAGGCTGGGACACTGAGTCATCTGAATATAAACTAGAAGAGTCTGTTCTCAGCAAGTGCAGCAGAGCTCCCCTTGGACTCTGAGGAGCAGCGCCAGGGAAATGGGCCATTGGGTGCTGACTGCTTTGTGATCTCCCCATCAAAACCCAACACACAAGCCAGTTTACACAACAAAAGCATCGATCACAACAGCAGAAGCAAGCACAGAATTTTCAACATAAGGTCAAACAAGCTAAAAAAGGAAGCAAGTACCAAAAGGTACAAGCTCATGTCTGACACAGAGCAGAAATCTGCAGCGCATAGTAGGCCCACAGGGAACACTAGTTGGTTGATTAAAGAGGAATGACTCTTAGAAACAGTCCCAGAAACGTGAGACTGCCCAGTCTAATTAAAGTAGCCTATTAAACATGAATCTACCAAGAAAAAAAAAATACATACATAGCTAGATTTGCTTTAAGATTTATTGTTCCATTTGGATCAGTCTTAAAATCTGTGAAACAAACCACAGATAAAGCCACACAAGGTAGGTGTACAGCTTTTGTTATTATGACAAAATCCGTGTAAATACCCAGGGTTAAGAAATAGAATTTTACAGCCACCTGGGTGCCCCTTTATGTGCTCCTTTTGTGTTTTGCTAAGGTAAACCACCCTCCTGACCTGGGCACTGGTTACCTGAGTGACATCTGGTCAGCAGTATAATGCCTCTCATATCTTGAGGAAGCTATAGTCTTGTCTCCATCGATGCTCTCTCTGTGCTGTTTGGACTGCTGGCCTTGCCTTCCCTCTTTCTTACAGCTAACTGATCAGTCCCCCACTGTCCCAATTCCACATCCTTGTGGCACCCTTCAGCTTGTCCCCATGTTTTTCGTATTGTTGCACATATGAGTGTGCTGAGGCCTCGTCACACTCAGGCCCATTGTCCGGGCAGATTGGAGGTGGGATGTTCTCCGCAAACACCCCGGGCCTGCTGCTTGTCTCTCTGCGACGGGAGCAGTCAGCTCACGATCAGGATTCTTTAGAGTCTGCAGCCTGGAGTGGTACGGCACTTGCATGACAGAGACGGTTTCTAGCACCTACTGTCTGCTCCCAAAGGTGAGCAGTTCATGATGAAGCATAGATGATTCTTTCCCATCAGCCGCTAGTTCCCAAGGGAGTGATCTTCCTCCAAAATAGCCAATTAGATTAAGCGCGATTTGAATTAGCTAATTAATATCCACTCAACTGCACTGGTTGCTCCTATTGAAGGCCAAGTTGTCTCAGCTAGGGGCAACCTCTGCACCAAGCCTTGTGAGAGTCCTGACACAGTCTTGACTATTTGATAGCTTCCTTATCAACTGGTAGAAACATGCTCCAGGCTTGCCTGAGAGATTAGCCCTTTCCTTCAGCATGCTTCTCTACTTAACAAACAAACAAACAAACAAACAAACAAACAAACAAAAAACCCAAAGCATTTCAAGGCCACAGGCTAGTGAGATGCCAGATGTCACCAACTATGGTCACCTGAGTTTGATCTCTGGGAGCTATGTGGTGGAAGAAGAGGATTCACTCCCATATGTTGTCTGCTGACTGTCACATGTGCATTATGTTACAGGCATGCACACATAAATAAATGCTAGTAAAGCAATTCAAGAAGCATCACAAGACTGCGGTCTAAGCATGAATGTTGGTAGAGACAATTAATTGCTAATCAATTGCTATTTTCTCTTCTTTCTCTCTTTGTCTGTATGTCCCCCTCTCTCTTGTGCTCTGTCTCTATCTCATGCACTTGAGAGTATACATACACACACACACACACACACACATACACACACACATTCATGGTCTTTGGGACACAGGCCTCACTATGTAGCCCAGGCTGGCTTGTCACTGGTCATGTAGCCCAGGCTGGCTTGTCACTGGTCATGTAGCCCAGGCTGGCTTGTCACTGGTCATGTAGCCCAGGCTTGGCATCCATGACCCTCCTTCCTTATCTGGCTTCACAGATACAGTTCTGACAACTTTGCTTCCTAATAAAGTAACACGAGACCCCTCTTCCGTTCAAAACTAAGACTATAAATTGAGCATTTCCTGCTCTTAGCTGCACCTCCTCCTGTCACGCCCAGGAGCTCATTCTTACGAACCCAGAGAATAATGGAGTTAGAATGGTCTCACGCTACCACGAGAGAGCCTCAACATAATAATATGGCCAGAAGCGACATCAGTGGCGCTGCTGAGGGAGTCCGGCATTCCGCTCGTGCCCTCCAGTTTCCCTCTGTTCTGTTTGAGCTCCCCCTCCCACACTTACCTGCATAGCTCGAGGAAACAGCATTAGCTCTGGCATTCCCAGCAGCCCCATATTGGTCCTGGACTCACAAGTGTGCATGCTCGATGCTCAGCTAATGTTCCTTTAAATATCTGGTGCCAGAGATTTATTTCCCTGATTTCTTGGAACGATATATGGAATGATAATCTTTGAGTTTTCCATGCTGATAATTTTTTTTTAAAAAAAGATTCCTTATTCTTTTTTTTTAATTGAAAATAAATTCTTCTTCTATACAGGTTTCCCGCACCCTCCATGACTCCTAGCTTCCCTGACCTCCCCTCTATCCAAGATCTACCCCCCCCCCATTTCCTCTTCAGAAGAAAAGCAGGCCTCCAAGAGAGAGGATGAAGCAAGGCACACTAAGACGAGGCAAAGCCCTCATACTGATGCTGGACAAGGCAGTTCAGGAGGACGAAGGGCCCCGGGGGCAGCGCTGCTGGAGAGGGGCCGCTGGCTTGCACCGCTCCCTTGGCTTTCGTAAATACATTTCCTCATCCACTCACCCCTCCGGCCTCGGTCTCCCCGGCCTCATAGCTCTCCACTCATTTTTCTTACTTAATCTTTTCCTCTCCACTTTCCTTAAGATGTCTTACGATATCATCTGTTGTATGTTTAGTTCGCCCTGCTGTAAGAGTCTCTGAAGTTCCCCCCTTTTGTAACACCTAATTTCTGAGGGTCATCCCCCCCTTTTCATTCTGGTTTATGTTCTTCATGTTTTCCGATTTCCTTGGTGTCCTTGAGTGCAGACTCTACAGCTTTGACTGTTCCAGGGAGTGCCTCTAGCTTGCTTGGAGGACTGTTGCTTAGTTCTTATTCTCATAATGTTTTGTGGGGTTTCACCTGTTCTGATTCTAAGAGAGAATTAACTTTTCCTGGGCTCACAACGGAATGTCCTTGCTCAGCCTGGCATTGCATAATTGTTGGGCTCCTTCAGCCATCGTTTTTTGGCATGCTTATCTTGTTTTGATACTGAGTCTCTCAGAGCCCACGCTGTAGCAGAGGATGACTTTGGACTTGGGCCCTTTCTGCTTCCACCTCCCAAGTGCTAAGATTAGGCGAGGCATGTGCTCAGACCCCCTTTCCCCAGCTGGTGGCACTGTTTGGGAAGCTTCTGCAATCTCTAAGCAGGGCAGAGCCTTGCTGGAGAATGTGCATCATTGGGGATGAGCTTTGAGTTTTTATAGACATTCTCCCTCTCTGCTTCCTGTGTATGCACTCTGTGTGATCTGCCAGCCTTCCAGTGCATGCATGCAGTGTGATCCACCAGCCTTCCTGTGCATGCATGCTGTGTGATTCACCAGCCTTCCTGTGCATGCATGCAGTGTGATCTGTCAGCCTTCCTGTGCATGCACTCTGTGTGATCCACCAGGATTCCTGTGCATGCACTCTGTGTGATCCACCAGCCTTCCTGTGCATGCAGTGTGACCCACCGGCCTTCCTGTGAATGCATGCAGTGTGATCCACCAGCCTTCCTGTGAATGCATGCAGTGTGATCCACCAGCCTTCCTGTGCATGCAGTGTGATCCAGCAGCCTTCCTGTGCATGCATGCAGTGTGATCTACCAACCTTCCTGTGCATGCACTCTGTGTGATCCACCAGCCTTCCTGTGCATACATGCAGTGTGATCCACCAGCCTTCCTGTGCATGCAGTGTGATCTACCAACCTTCCTGTGCATGCATGCTGTGTGATCCACCAGCCTTCCTGTGTGTACATGCAGTGTGACCCCTGGCATCTGTTTCTGCCACCCTTCCCAGGAACTGTAATCTAAAGCGAACCCCCTTTTTCTTAAGGTCACTTTTGCTAGTGTATTTTATCACAACAGCAGAAATGAATAATGCAGGAGGTTACTTCATTTTAATCAAGTTGTAAAGGGGGGAGGCCATTTTTCATTTGTAAGAAACAAAGCCATCAGAATTCAGTGCTCTCTCTTCATTGATCAATTTCAGATAACAGTTCTGGGCACCTCACATTTATTGATGCAAACAACTACTATTTGTGCTTGAATGTCAAAGCCAATGGTTGCCTGTTAAACTCCCAGCTCTAAAGAAGAAGAGAGTTCTCACTGGTGCCTCAGGAGAAGTACCCATGACTTTGGTAAGGGGCATAGGCATGATGATTGAAATAAAATCTTCAGGTAACATTGGGGAGATGAATTACTGGGGTGGATGCACCAGTCTGTGCTTTATAGGCGCTGAGGGACCAGTTACCTAAAATCTGAGGGTACATACTTCCCATGTGACAGTCAAAATGTACCTTAAGCAAGGCCTGGCTAATGCCACAGTGCACGGAAACAAACGAACGAATGAACAAATGTGCATCATTGTTCACATAAACAAACCCTGTGTTGAGCTCCTTAGGGATGAGACTCATCAGGACAGGGCTCTGTCTGCTTGAATTCCTACAGCTCTTCCGTGTTCAGCGTGGTGCCCGGCCCTTGTGTGTGAGCAAGTGAGTGGACAGACGGAGTGAACGACATATTCCTTTCTCACTGACTTCTCTTGAAAACACCCGCAGGACCTGTAGGACCATATCAGGTCTTCGCGGTCATTTTTCTGATATAAAATGCCATCCACCCAGTCTCCAAACGGTTGTCTGGGCTGGCCCCTAACTCAGTGGCTCCTACAGCTCTTCAGCTCCACCTGCTGATGCATTAAGTAGGCTCTGGGCTTTGCTATAGAGGGAGAGCAGACGCCTGTGGAAGGAAGTTAGTATGTTGGTCACCTTGCTTTTATTACCTGCACAGAAGTCTCTGAAGTGAAGGTTTTCATGGGCTTCCCTGGGCCAATGAGGGCCGAGGAAGGCAAAGGGAGTGGCTACTGCCTTGCCTATGCTCCACCCAGCTTGTTAGCAGCTCCTTTTTAATCCCCTAATTCCTGGTCAGTATAGATAATGTGTTTGTGTAAAAGGGCACGTATTATTTTCTTTCTTTCTTTCTTTCTTTCTTTCTTTCTTTCTTTCTTTCTTTCTTTCTTTCTTTCTTTCTTTCTTTCTTTCTTTCTTTCTTCCTTCCTTCCTTCCTTCCTTCCTTCCTTCCTTCCTTCCTTCCTTCCTTCCTTCTTTCTTTCTTTCTTTCTTTCTTTCTTTCTTTCTTTCTTTCTTTCTTTCTTTCTTTCTTTCTTTCTTTCTTTCTTTCTTTCTTTCTTTCTTTCTTTCTTTCTTTCTTTTAGGGATGGACATCCTTCTATTCCATTCTCTCTTTTTAACGTGGCCTAGGCTGGCCTTGGCCTTCTCATCCTCTTCCTTCCACTTATAGATTGATGGGATCTATGCCAGATACAAGAAAACCCACTTTGTAGGCCACCTGATAATGGCACCCTATTCTTTAGAGCTCGAACCTCTGGCTAGCCACTGGCCTGCCTATAAAGGTTTTCAGGGGATGGACAAAGGTCCCTGTCTTGTTCTAAATAATTGCCAGTCCCTACACTCTGCATAAAATTGTCATTTCCTGTTTAAACACAGAGTCAAGTCCTTCCGCAGCATATAATGTGTTGCGTGATTATCAGCCTCACCCGAGAGGATGGCTGTGGAGTGAGCAGAGTGTAAGAGCATCGCTCCCTGGGGTCTCACTGTCCCCACAGCTGTGCTCCCGAACTCCTTTCTCTTATGTTCTTCATTAGGAAGCAGCTTGAGTTTCAGCATGGATAGGAGCTTGGGATCTGACCTCGCAGGGTCTTTGCTTTTTGTGCTATTGCTACCTTGAACCACAGGCAAAGCTGGAAGTAAGGCAGCATTCTGTTCAGTATTTTATATATTCATATGAGCCCTGTCACCTTCACCCCACGTTTAGTGAGCTAGCCTTCAAACCCGACACTGAGCATCAAACAAGGCTGGACCCTGACCTTGGGCATGGGTAAGGAGCTGCAGTTTGCCACTTCGTTTATATGGGTTTAATTGCTGTGTCTTTGTGCTGTGGGTGGTGGTTAACTCAGAGACTCACATCTGGTTAAAGTGTCAGTGATAAAGGAGACAGCTGCAGCACTCACAAGGCTCAGGGACTGTCACTCAGGAGGGAGCAGAAAGGACAGTAAGAGCTAGAGGTCAGGGAGGACTGAAACAAAGCAGCGTCTTTTGGACGCTGACAGCAGACATGACAGGACCATTGGCGGCACCCACAGGCTCACTCACAGCACAGGCTCACTCACAGCAACTGCAGCCTCCTGCACGCGATCAAATCGGTCAACATGCTAGCATGCAGTCAGAAGAGGTTCATGAGGTTCCACCTCTGAGGAGTTGTAGATGGTTGATGGCTTCTGGGGGAGGGAGCTATCCTTAAGGGTGCTGCCCCCAGTAAGGTCAATCACACTCCAGTGGATGGACACACACTGAGGAGTAACTGGGCGGCACAGATTGGACTCACTGGGTGACTGAACCAAAAAATGGGGCACAGAGTGGAGGGTACATCTGGGAGGAGTTAGGACAGAGTGAGGAGGATGAATTTGATCAAAATGGGTTGTACAAAATTCTGAAAAGTTCATAGGAATCCTGAAGAGTAAAGGTAACTGTATGGAAGGGAAGGCTTGTTAATAGGGATAGGAGAGAGACCAGGGTGTGGGAGGCACAGTAATCAGAGTGCACTGCCTCTATGTGTAAGACTGTCAAACACTCAACAAAAGTTCAAACAACAGCAACAACCTTCAAGTAAAACAAAGCAAGCACTCTTAGGTTTTCAGGCCTTTGTAAAGGTCATACCATTTCCTTTCTCTTCCACTGTAGAGCACATGCCCCACATACTGAGAATGATTCCAATTTTGTATCTCAGGTATTGTTTAAAATAAACAACAATGTACTGGAGAGTTGATGGCTCAGTGGTTAAGATCACTGGCTGTTCTTCCAGAGGACCAGGGTTCAAATCCCAGTACCCAGCTGGTAGCTAACCACTATCTATAACTCCAGTTCCTGAGGTTCTGATGCCCCCTTCTGGCCTCTGTCAGCACTGCACACCCATGGTGCACAGATATATGTGCAGATTTAACACAGGCACACGGAAGAATGGATACAGAAAATGTGGTATATATACACAATGGAGTACTATTCAGCCATTAGAAACAATGAATTCATGAAATTCTTAGACAAATGGATGGAACTGGAGAACATCATCCTAAGTGAGGTAACCCAGTCTCAAAAGAACACTCATGGTATGCACTCACTGATGAGCAGATATTAGCCTAGAAGCTTGGAATACCCAAGACACAATTCACATATCAAATGATGCCCAAGAAGAAGGAAGGAGTGGCCTCTGGTCCTGGAAAGGCTCAGTGCAGCAGTGTAGGGGAATACCAGGACAGGGAAGTGGGAAGGGGTGGATTGGGGAACAGGGGGAGGGAAGAGGGCTTATGGGACTTTTGGGGAGGGGGAGCCAGGAAAGAAAAAATCACTTGAAATGTAAATAAAGAATATATTGAATAAAAAAATTAAAAAATTAAAAAAAAAGAAAAAACATTTTTGAGCTGAAATAATTCTAGAATTATCAGAACCCAGTTAAATGCACCCTTTCACACCCTCTCTGAAGGAGTGCTCGAGGCAGTACATTTTGCACTAGGTGATTACTGGAAGTTGGCTGGCAGCCTAGCTCTCAGTGAAACAAAATGTGCTGGGCAGAAAACTTCAGTGAGGGGAAAATCAGCAGATTTTTGTTAGCTGTATTTAAATTGAGTGAAATCTGACATGTTTTGATACTTGTTACTCTCAGTTCTTCTGTGCTCATCTTGCAGTCTCAGCTCTCAGGAATCCAGCAATGCCCTCCTAGGGCTTCAGTATTTTGGGGTTTACTGAGTGATCTGGAGAAAAAGGCCTGTCTCTAGTGTGACTTTATCCCTTCCCTTCCATCTCTACTTGGCTGTGAGTCCAGAGGACGGGCGAGGACTCTGAGTTGAGCAAGCTGGAGTGTGCAGATTTATTTTCTTTGCTTTAACATAATAACGCCCTCAGGGTCTAAGCTAGCATACTCATTTCTCCTCTAGCACCCGTGTGAAGGCTGCCATCCCCACCTGGGGAGGGGAGATTGATGCTTCTTGTGCTCAGGAGGAAGAAGTTTGGTAGGGATTCTTCAGAATTTTCTATGCTTGGAAGTTCTTTTCTAGGCTTGGTAATCAAAAGTCAGAGGGCTCATCCCTGCCGAAAAGAAGAGATTCTGGTCCTGAAAAGATAAGCTAGGACAGGTTTTGTCCTCCTCTCCGTGTGGCTCAGACTCAGCAAGTTCTTCTATGTCCTGAAGGCCTTCCCTAACAGTCAGGTGTGGGTGGGCTCTGTGTCTGTGGTTTTGGGGTGGGAGGTCTGGAATTAGAGAAGAGAATTGTTTGGAGACAGCAACTCTGAGACAAGTGTACTAGGCCTTGTGGGCCAGCACTGTTCTCAGAATGGAGTTATAGATAAACAAACAAACAAACAAACAAACAAAACAACCCAAACACCGAACCTCCTGAATCCATTGTCTGAAGAAGTAGGTAAGAAAAGACCTTGCATCCCATGCTGCTAGCATGTCATCTGGCCATCCAGACTCAAACTACATTCCTTTTTTAGAATGTGAAGACACACATGCCTTCCCTCCCCCCGCCCTTCTCTCATCTACCTGTTTCTTCAGACTAGAAGGGTTTTGAAGAGTGTATTCATAAACTAGAGTCTTCCTGACTCCTTTAGGAATGCAGTCCCAGAAGCTGGACATACAGGTAACACATGGGCTCCAGCACCCAAGCCCTGCACGGAAGGTCTCAGCTGCAGAAGGCTTCTCTGCCTGAGGTCATGCCAGCACAGGCAGCTGTAGCCAGGGAGGGGACATAAAGTCTAGCCATTTCAGCATAAAACAAACAACCCTATGCCTATGGTTGAGGCATGAGAACTCCCTGCTGGCTTGGCTGAGGCTGAGGCTTCCTCTATTTTCCCTTTATTTCACAAGTGCTAAATCCCAGTAGATGCCCCATCTCCCAGTATACCTCAGTGACAACATCTGAAGAGGCACTTCAGTGATGGACACTAGCCTTTCTGAGTTCTGTAGAGGTCAGAACACCAGCCTTCTCTTCTGCCACACAAGCAGTGACTTTTAGAAGCCATAGAAGCCATGGATTCAATGGGTGGTAGCCATAGGGCAAAGGGAAATGAAGACCAGGGCAGCAAGTGTTTAAAAACATTGTTCCCAACGTGTCGCTATTAAATAAACTTAGGAACTCCTGGGTACCAGGCCAGGCCAGCTCTGATTGTTGGAGTCCATTGCGAGCTGTATCCCAAGAGCATCCCAAGGTTGCATCCTGAGGCTCCTAGCTGGCCGTGTTTCTTTGTGTGTATTGTCCTAGGTATCACGGGAGGCTGATATGCACAGACAGGAAGAATCAGCAGGCGTGGTGGCGGCTGTGGTACCGCTCCAGTCTTGTTTTCAGCCTTTCTCTCAGTGTTTAGAAGCTTCCCCCCAACTCACTCAATGTTTCTGTGGCTCCTGCTGGAGATCCTTCTGATTCTGAGATGGGGAGATGGTCCAGCGGGATGCAGAAGGAACAAGAGGTTCCTCTCCTTAAGCTCTTGCCGCACTTGCCTATGAGCGTGAGCTAGAGTTCAGCCGCCAGCCTTCCTGGACAGACTCACACTCAGGTCCCAGCACAGGTGGCTACCTCCACCACTTGGATTTCCTATTGAAGGAGAGTGGCTTACCTGCCCCACCCCCATCCAGCATTAGCATAGCCAGTGATCTGAGCAAGCTCCTCTTCCAGGGTGGGAGGTCACAAGAAGACCTCCCAGGAGGGCGGGGCTTTCTACTGTTGATTGGGGAATGGAAAGCAGAGTAAAACCTAAGGTTTCTAGACAAGTCCTCGGACAACAAAGTCTACCTCCCTGAAGACTCATGTATCTTTTTCCCCAAAACTGTCAGAAAACTCATTTGCAGGGCAAGGCAAACATTTTCTAAGGCAAATATTATATATTTTAGAAAAATATAATTACTTTAGAATTTTACACACATATGTATAATTTGGGAGTTTCATAATGCAAGCAGTGCATTTCAGTCCCATTCTTCCTAACTCCTTCCAGATTCCCTGTCATTTCTCCTTCCCAATTTAATGTTCTTTTTTTTTTTTATGTTTGTTTGTATATGCTGAGTCCTACACTTGATCTTAGCCAAAAGGCCGAGAAGCAATATATGCTGAGTCCTATGATCTGGGTTTGGTTGTGGTCATCTGCTACAGCATCTACAAGGGACCACAACACTAAAGAAAACTGCCCCTCTTTCTCCTGGCAGCCATCACCTGTCAAGAGCTCCCCAGTTGGGGGTGAGATATTATTCTAGGATTCTGATGGTAGGAAGACTGTGCTTTTACATAGCTGATACATCCTTCAAAAGATTATGTATATATGTATATATGTATGTGTTTACTTCGTGTGTGTGTGTGTGTGTGTGTATGTGTGTGTGTGTGTGTGTACATACATTATGTATCTGGGTTTCAGAAACGTGGGACAGAAGGAAGGTTTGGATCCTCGGAGCTGAAGTTGCCAAGCCCTTTGGGAAAGCAACAAATACAACTGCTAGGCGCTCTCTCCATCCTATAAGCTGATAAACTTTTGTGAACCTTTTAAATGAACTATTTTTTTTTCGTTAGAGCCAACGACATGATCCGGATAAAGCTTTAACCAATATACAGAAAAACATAGCAAGTATTTTCTTCAGATAAGAAAACCTGGGCATCACTAATGCTCATTTGAAAACCGTTTGCTGTTTATTGAAAGAACAAATTTGTGCAGTTGGCATTTTGTAAGAGAGATAAATAACTTGCCCCGGGGTTAAACAATAGAAAACGGCAGAGCTCGTGGAAAACTTCAGCTCGTGGATGTTCGGCCCTGGAATCATCCTTGCCTCCATAGTCAGGCTAATTCTACCACTGGCCTAGAGTGCAGTTTCGAATGCAGAACTCCATCCCAGAATTCCATCTCCTTGCTGCCTGCAGGTGTTCAGGGGTAGGACTGCTGTCAGGCTGTTCTGCTGTGATTCCATGGAAAATCTGTGCATGTGTCTATGATTTGAGCAGTTTGAAAAGCAACGGGGGAGATGTTCTGCTGTGAAAACGGTGGGAGAGGTAGCCTTGGGAAACAGTGTTATGCAGTGTCAACACATCTGAAGCACCTTCGATCTGAAGCTGAAACCCACCCACATCACATGGAAATATTTTGTGGTGTTATTTCTTAGTTCTACAGGATACTTGCTTATTTCCCTTGCCATACTGTAGTCACTTCTGGGAGGGAATGCAAAGACCCTGTTCCCTTTCCATTTATCAGCCTACCCTTATTCATCCAGGGTTCCTGTGACTCTTTTACCTCTCCTTCAAGGATGGGGGTAGTAAGTGCCTGGCTGATTCCACTGGACCAGCTGTTTGAATGGACTTTTGTCAACT